>NC_034185.2:7456399-7486399 GCF_002021735.2 Oncorhynchus kisutch | reverse complement strand
ACTCTTCTCCATCTCTCTGTAGGTGATGACTCTTCTTCAGGTTCATCTCTCTGTAGGTGATGACTCTTCTTCAGGTTCTTCTCTCTGTAGGTGATGACTCTTCTTCAGGTTCATCTCTCTGTAGGTGATGACTCTTCTCCATCTCTCTGTAGGTGATGACTCTTCTTCAGGTTCATCTCTCTGTAGGTGATGACTCTTCTTCAGGTTCATCTCTCTGTAGGTGATGACTCTTCTTCAGGTTCATCTCTCTGTAGGTGATGACTCTTCTCCAGGTTCATCTCTCTGTAGGTGATGACTCTTCTCAGGTTCATCTCTCTGTAGGTGATGACTCTTCTTCAGGTTCATCTCTCTGTAGGTGATGACTCTTCTTCAGGTTCATCTCTCTGTAGGTGATGACTCTTCTTCAGGTTCATCTCTCTGTAGGTGATGACTCTTCTTCAGGTTCATCTCTCTGTAGGTGATGACTCTTCTTCAGGTTCATCTCTCTGTAGGTGATGACTCTTCTTCAGGTTCATCTCTCTGTAGGTGATGACTCTTCTTCAGGTTCATCTCTGTAGGTGATGACTCTTCTTCAGGTTCATCTCTCTGTAGGTGATGACTCTTCTTCAGGTTCATCTCTCTGTAGGTGATGACTCTTCTTCAGGTTCATCTCTCTGTAGGTGATGACTCTTCTTCAGGTTCATCTCTCTGTAGGTGATGACTCTTCTTCAGGTTCATCTCTCTGTAGGTGATGACTCTTCTTCAGGTTCATCTCTCTGTAGGTGATGACTCTTCTTCAGGTTCATCTCTCTGTAGGTGATGACTCTTCTTCAGGTTCATCTCTCTGTAGGTGATGACTCTTCTCCAGGTTCATCTCTCTGTAGGTGATGACTCTTCTTCAGGTTCATCTCTCTGTAGGTGATGACTCTTCTTCAGGTTCATCTCTCTGTAGGTGATGACTCTTCTTCAGGTTCATCTCTCTGTAGGTGATGACTCTTCTTCAGGTTCATCTCTCTGTAGGTGATGGCTCTTCTTCAGGTTCATCTCTCTGTAGGTGATGACTCTTCTTCAGGTTCTTCTCTCTGTAGGTGATGACTCTTCTTCAGGTTCATCTCTCTGTAGGTGATGACTCTTCTTCAGGTTCATCTCTCTGTAGGTGATGACTCTTCTTCAGGTTCATCTCTCTGTAGGTGATGACTCTTCTTCAGGTTCATCTCTCTGTAGGTGATGACTCTTCTTCAGGTTCATCTCTCTGTAGGTGATGACTCTTCTCCAGGTTCATCTCTCTGTAGGTGATGACTCTTCTTCAGGTTCATCTCTCTGTAGGTGATGACTCTTCAGGTTCATCTCTCTGTAGGTGATGACTCTTCTTCAGGTTCATCTCTCTGTAGGTGATGACTCTTCTCCATCTCTCTGTAGGTGATGACTCTTCTCCAGGTTCATCTCTCTGTAGGTGATGACTCTTCTCCATCTCTCTGTAGGTGATGACTCTTCTTCAGGTCCATCTCTCTGTAGGTGATGACTCTTCTTCAGGTTCATCTCTCTGTAGGTGATGACTCTTCTTCAGGTTCATCTCTCTGTAGGTGATGACTCTTCTTCAGGTTCATCTCTCTGTAGGTGATGACTCTTCTTCAGGTTCATCTCTCTGTAGGTGATGACTCTTCTTCAGGTTCATCTCTCTGTAGGTGATGACTCTTCTTCAGGTTCATCTCTCTGTAGGTGATGACTCTTCTTCAGGTTCATCTCTCTGTAGGTGATGACTCTTCTTCAGGTTCATCTCTCTGTAGGTGATGACTCTTCTTCAGGTTCATCTCTCTGTAGGTGATGACTCTTCTTCAGGTTCATCTCTCTGTAGGTGATGACTCTTCTCCAGGTTCATCTCTCTGTAGGTGATGACTCTTCTTCAGGTTCATCTCTCTGTAGGTGATGACTCTTCTTCAGGTTCATCTCTCTGTAGGTGATGACTCTTCTCCAGGTTCATCTCTCTGTAGGTGATGACTCTTCTCCAGGTTCATCTCTCTGTAGGTGATGACTCTTCTTCAGGTTCATCTCTCTGTAGGTGATGACTCTTCTTCAGGTTCATCTCTCTGTAGGTGATGACTCTTCTTCAGGTTCATCTCTCTGTAGGTGATGACTCTTCTTCAGGTTCATCTCTCTGTAGGTGATGACTCTTCTTCAGGTTCATCTCTCTGTAGGTGATGACTCTTCTTCAGGTTCATCTCTCTGTAGGTGATGACTCTTCTTCAGGTTCATCTCTCTGTAGGTGATGACTCTTCTTCAGGTTCATCTCTCTGTAGGTGATGACTCTTCTTCAGGTTCATCTCTCTGTAGGTGATGACTCTTCTCCAGGTTCATCTCTCTGTAGGTGATGACTCTTCTCCAGGTTCATCTCTCTGTAGGTGATGACTCTTCTCCAGGTTCATCTCTCTGTAGGTGATGACTCTTCTCCAGGTTCATCTCTCTGTAGGTGATGGCTCTTCTCCAGGTTCATCTCTCTGTAGGTGATGACTCTTCTTCAGGTTCATCTCTCTGTAGGTGATGACTCTTCTTCAGGTTCATCTCTCTGTATGAGATCGCTTTGTTATTTAAGGTTTAGGAATCGCTTCCTTTTAGATGGTTGTAGAATTTAATGGCTATTTTCTGGATTTTTATCATTAGCAGGTATCGGCCTAATTCTGCTCTGCATGCATTATTTGGTGTTTTACATTGCACACTGGGGATATTTTTTGCAGAATTATGCATGCATGGTCTCAATTTGGTGTTTGTCCCATTCTGTGAATTCTTCGTTGGTGAGCGAACCCCAGACCTCACAACCATAAAGGGCAATGGGTTCTATAACTGATTCATGTATTTTTTGCCAGATCGTAATTAGTATGTTGAATTTTATGTTTCTTTTGATGGCATAGAATGCCCTTCTTGCCTTTTCTCTCAGATGGTTCACAGCTTTGTGGAAGTGACTTGTGGCGCTGATATTTAGGCTGAGGGTATGTATAGTTTGTTGTTGTGCTCGAGGGCAACGGTGTCTAGATGGAATTTGTGGTTGTGGTCCTGGCAACTGAGCCTGGAAGTGACTTGTGGCGCTGATATTTAGGCTGAGCTATGTATCGTTTTTTTTATCTGCTCTAGGGCAGCGGTGTCTAGATGGAATTTGTATTTGTGGTCCTGTCGTCTGGATCTTTTTTTGAAACACCATTATTTCTGTCTTACTGAGATTTACTGTCAGGGCCCAGTTTCTGGCAGAATCTGTGCAGAAGATCTTGGTGCTGCTGTAGGCCCTCCTTGAATTTCGACAGAAGTACCAGATCATCAGCAAACAGTAGACATTATCTTCAGATTCTAGTAGGGTGAGGCCAGGTACTGCAGACTTTCTAGTGCCCAATTTGTTGATATATATGTAGCAGAGGGTGGTGCTTTTTTGCCAATTTTCACCCCACACTTGTTGTTTCTGTACATGGATTTTATAATGTTGTATGTTCTTCACCCAACCCCAATTTCCATCAATTTGTAGAGCAGACCCGCATGCCAAATTCAGTCAACGTTTTTTTTAAATCAACAAAGCATGAGAAGGCTTTGCTTTTGATTTGTTTTGGTTTGTTTGTTTGTCAACGAAGGTGTGCATAATTAGGGTGTGCAAGGGTGAATATGTGGTCTGTTGTTCGGTAATTTGGTAAAAAGCCAAATTGACATTTGTTCAGTACATTGTTTTCACTGAGGAAATGTACGAGACTGCTGTTAATGATAATGCAGAGGATTTCCCCAAAGTTACTGTTGACGCATATTACACGGTAGTTATTTGTCTCCACTTTTGTGGTTTGGGGTGATAAGTACTTGGTTCCAAATATTGGAGAAGATGTCATAGGTAAGGATGATGCTAGAGAGTTTAAGTATAGCGAATTGGAATTTGTGGTCTGTATATTTTTCAATTTCATTGAGGATACAATCAACACCACAGGCCTTTTTTGGGTTTGTATTGTACTGTCACCAACCTTCTAGCCATCGCTGATCCACTTTTCATTTTCCATTGGTTTTGTCTTGTCTTCCATCACACCTGGTTCCAATCCCATCAATTACATGTTGTGTATTTAACCCTCTGTTCCCCCCCCCCCATGTCCTTTTCTGTAGTTGTTTCTTGTTGTGCTTATACAACGGTATGCTGGTATTTACCGGGTTTTGTTTGACCCATTTATTGTATTGTTCTGTTGACGGTGGTTTATGGATATTAAACGATGCCGTTGTAAATCAGTTTCCTGCCTCCTGACTTCTCTGCAGCCAGCACGCACCTCACTACAATTACCAGAGAATGTTAAACCTTTTTTGTAATAACGTAGTATATGGGATTGATTTGAAGAAATGTGGCTTAATTCATTTGATTAATATTATAGTGTTTCTATTCAGAGAAAAATGGGGGAAAAAAAACTCAGGGTTTCCGTTAGGATGGAATGCAAACTATGACGCTGTACAACATGACGGTCAGGAGTAGGCTACAAGATTGGAGGACTCTAAATGGTTTGCCTTCATTAGACATCTTTGTTCCAAAATTTCTGTAAATCAGGGATATTTATTCCCATAGTAATTCATTATGAATCCATAACTAAATCAACATCTGTATTTTGAAAGAGTATTTTTTTTATCATCATTTTATTAACAAAATGTGTTTATTTGTTTATTAGGCTACTGTGAAGCGTACAATAAATACTGTAGTAAACATGGGAAAGTGCCTAATTCCTTACATAAGGGAGAGCAGGCAATGTCTGTACTACAGAATGCAGGGCACGCGGGAGATCGGTGTTATTTCATAGTTGTGATGTCTTGTGTTATTTCATAGTTGTGATGTCTTCAGTATTATTCTACAATGTAGAAAATTGTAAAAATAAAGAAAAGTCCTAGAATGAGCAGGTGTGTCCAAACTTTTGACTAGTACTTGCTAAATTAATTTAATTAATATTATGGTGTGTCTATTACATGAAAAATGAAAAAACCTCTGGGTTTCTAGTAGGATGGAACAGAAAATATGGAGCTGTACAACGTGACGCTCATAAATACAGAGCGTTGTCAGATTGTCAGTTTGTAAATTTCGCCCTCGAAGCGCACACTGGACGTTCGGGCTGAGGAGTAGGATTGATTTGACCGTTCTGGCCTTACAACGGCAGTCAAGCACCTAAGCTAACATTGCTAGCTATTTCCAGACACAAATGAGACCACTCTGACCATTTTACTCGCCCTGGCAGAGCTTGTTAGGTAGTTTGTGTTAAGCGGAGAGTTGGTGACTATAACTGTGCTGCTTGAAACAATTTAATTACGCTTTTTTTTGCCATCGTTTACTGACACCGGCCATATTCAACCGGTGATGATCGCTCGTAAATGAATTATTCTGCTCTCTGGTACTCAGACGAGAGTGCTCTGAAATCGGAGTAGATAGCCAGAGCGAATTTACGAACACACCCAATTGACTTTACTTTACTTTACGAATGACTGGAATAATCAAGTCAATAAACGTTGGGTAGTTAGATTAGCCTATAGTTAATATACTTGCAAGTTTGTTGTATAACTACTAACGATAGGTAGCTAGCTAACATACCGGTACATACTGCTGTAATGATATGCTATGTGGTTCGTAAGGACATAGTAGCTAACAAATTGTCTGCCAACATAACGTGTAAGGTAACTTAATTGAAAAGTCAATACTTTATTACATTGAGTAGCAAGCTTCCCCTTGGTTGTGAGAGCAAATCAGGTCTGTGATAGGAGGTGGGTTGTTCACACCTAGTTCAGCTATTAGACTATTCTTTTGTAAAGGTTGAATAGTCTAATGTTCAGCTATTAGCCCCCCTCCCCAACTTGCAACAAATTGTTGTTGTTCCAATCTCGTTCCTTTCCCTCTTCCAAGCATCATCGCCTGAGTGTCTCGCTTGTGGGCGTGCTGGCAGGATATGGCAGCATTATCGATTGTGCGTCAAGAATTCTGAATACGGTAGCACGTAAGTATGAAGGTGTGGTTATTCACAGGCAAATTGTTAAACACTATGGAGGTACGTTTGTGTATTTTTGTCGAGAGCAAAAGTTGTTTAATTTTCAATCAAAAATAATTTTTCTGAACTCAACGAAGGAAGTCATTGCGGACACTTACGAAGAAGGACTGTGTGATGATGGCATCTCAGGTAAGCAGCACTGGGCGTTCTTCCGTCAAACTTTTACATGGCTAACGTTAACTAACTCACTTTTGTACATCATGCTGGTCCCTTACGATTGACCTTATTTTAGGGCCCAAAAAACGTACTACTCCATATCAACTGTAATATCAATACTGTTCTAAAGCACAATTTCTCCCCTTTTCCAACAAAATCAATGACGAGCCCTTCTTGAATCGTGCAGAGATGGGCATCATGAAGGCAATGAGCTCCATCAGGTTTAAAAAAAATGGCAGGTGGGGAAGCGAAACCTATTGCGTGATAGTGAAAAGTGGTACCTTTAGGCATTTGGAAATTTCTCCCAAGGATGAACAAGACTTGTGGAGATCTTGGCTGATTTCTTTTGATTTTCTCATGATGTCAAGCAAAGAGGCACTGAGTTTGAAGGTTGGCCTTGAAATACATCCATAGGTACACCTCCAATTGACTCAAATGATGTCAATTAGCCAATCAGAAGCTTCTAAAGCCATGACATCATTTTCTGGAGTTTTCCAAACTGTTTAAAGCCACAGTCAACTTAGTGTATGTAAACTTCTGACCCACTGGAATTGTGATACAGTGAATTATAAGTGAAGTAATCTGTCTGTAAACAAATGTTGGAAAAACTACTTGTGTCATGCACACAGTAGATGTCCTAACCGACATGCCAAACTATAGTTTGTTAGCAAGACATTTGTGGAGTGGTTAATGACTCATACCTAAGTGTATGTAATCTTGCGAATTCAAAGGTTTAACTTCCTCAATGAAGACTATCCTAAAGCTATGCCCAGAAGAGGAAAGAATTTATCCTTGCCATGAAAGCGGCCAGAGCAGAGTTTTAATGACACCACCATAAGTGTATGTAAACTTTCGACTTCAACTGTACATACCTGTCACGATCGTCGTAAGCGCAGCGTGGTGTGAATCCATTCTTTTATTGAATGACGAAAATACACGAAGAACACTTAAACAAAAACAACAAACCGAACGTGACGCTATGACAACAAGTGCAGCCACAGGCAACTACACATAGACAATAACCCACGAACCACAATACAAAACAGGCTACCTAAATAGGGTTCCCAATCAGAGACAACGACAAACACCTGCCACTGATTGAGAACCATATCAGGCCAAAACACGTAGAAACAGACTAACTAGACATGCAACATAGAATGCCCACTCATATCACACCCTGACCAAACAAAACATAGAAACAAACAACTCAAACAATGGTCAGAGTGTGACAATACCAGAGAATGATAAATCTTAGTATTCTCAAGCTAACCAAAAGCATTTAGCTACGAACGACTGTTCTTGTCATTTTCAGTTGAACTAATCTAACTTTCTTTCATTGCAACTCACAAGCAGGCCGTGTCCTATTTGTTTTAGTCGATATATAATCATATTTCATGACAGTGTAACGGTTAGCTTCTTTTACAGAAGGATGAAAGAACACACAAAGAGTTAGGGAGGCTTTGCAGCGTATAGATGGTGCAGGAATCATTGCATATTTCCCATCACTTAACGAACAACCACAATTTGTTTTATTTTTCTTCTTTCACCTTTATTTAACCAGGTAGGCCAGTTGAGAACACCTTTATTTAACTAGGTAGGCTAGTTGAGAACACCTTTATTTAACCAGGTAGGCCAGTTGAGAACACCTTTATTTAACCAGGTAGGCCAGTTGAGAACAAGTTCTCATTTACAACTGCGACCTGGCCAAGATAAAAGCAAAGCAGTGCAACACAAACAACAACACAGAGTTACACATGGAACAAACAAACATACAGTCAATAATACAGTAGAAAAATCTATATACAGTGTGAGCAAATGTAGAACGATTAGGGAGGTAAGGCAATAAATAGGGCATAGTGGTGAAATAATGACAATTTAGCAATTAAACACTGGAGTGATAGATGTGCAGAAGATGAATGTGCAAGTAGAGATACTGGGGTGCAAAGGTGCAAAAAAACATCAATATGGGGATGAGGTAGTTGGGTGGGCTATTTACAGATGGGCTGTGTAATGTTGAGATGATCGGTAAGCTGCTCTGACCACTGATGCTTAAAGTTAGTGAGGGAGACACAAGACTCCAGCTCCAGTGATTTTTGCAATTTGTCCCAGTCATTGGCAGCAGAGAACTGGAGGGAAAGGCGGCCAAAAGAGGAGTTGGCTTTGGGGATGACCAGTGAAATATACTTGCTGGAGCGTGTGCTACTGGTGGGTGTTGCTATGGTGACCAGTGAGCTGAGATAAGGTGGGGCTTTACCTAGCAAAGACTTACAGATGATCTGGATCCAGTGGGTTTGGCGACGGATATGAAGTGAGGGCAGCCAAAGAGAGCATACAGTACAAGTCGCAGTGTTTGGTGGAATATGGGGCTTTGGTGACAAAACGGATGGCACTGTGATAGACTAGATCCAATTTGCTGAGTAGAGTGTTGGAGGCTATTTTTTTTTAAATGACATCACCAAAATCAAGGATGGGCAGGATGGTCAGTTTAACGAGGGAATGTTAGGCAGCATGAGTGAAGGATGCTTTGTTGCGAAATAGGAAGCCGATTCTAGATTTAATTTTGGATTGGAGATGCTTAATGTGAGTCTGGAAGGAGAGTTTACTGTCAAACCAGACACCGAGGTATTTGTAGTTGTCCACATATTCTAGGTCAGAACCATCCAAAGTAGTGATGCTAGACGGGCAGGTGTGGGCAACAATAGGTTGAAGAGCATGCATTTAGTTTTACTTGCATTTAAGAGCAGTTGGAGGCCACAGAAGCAGTGTTGTACGGCATTGAAGCTCGTCTGGAGGTTTGTGTCCAAAGAATGGCCAGAAGTATACACAATGGCGTCGTTTGCGTAGAGGTGGATCAGAGAATCAGCCGTTTGAGCAACATCATTGATGTATACAGAGAAAAGAGTCAGCCCGACAATTGAACTGCCAGAGGTCTGGACAACAGGCTCCCCGATTTGACACACTGAACTCTGTCTGAGAAGTAGTTGGTGAACCAGGCGAGGCATTCACTTGAGATACCAAGGCTTTTGAGTCTGCCAATAAAAATGCGGTGATTGACAGAGTCGAAAGCCTTGGCCAGGCCGATGAAGACGGCTGCACAGTATTGTCTCTTATCGATGTTGGTTATGATATCGTTTAGGACATTGAGTGCGGCTGAGGTGCACCCATGACCAGCTTGGAAACCAGATTGCATAGCAGAGAAGGTACGGTGGGATTCAAAATGGTCGGTGATCTGTTTGTTATCTTGGCTTTCGAATACTTTAGAAAGGCAGGGTAGGATGGATATACTGTAGGTCTGTAACAGTTTGGCTATAGAGTGTCTCCCCCTTTGAAGAGGGGGATGACGTGGCAGCTTTCCAATCTTTATTGATAGCCCAGCTGATTTGTTGGGGGTCCAGATTTTGCAGCTCTTTCGGAACATCAGCTATCTGCATTTGGGTGAAGGAGAAATGGGGGAGGCTTGGGCAAGTTGCTGTGGGGGGTGCAGAGCTGTTGACCGGGGAAGGGGTAGCCAGGTGGAAAGCATGGCCAGCCATATAAAAATGCCTATTGAAACTCTCGATTATCGTAGATTTATCGGTAGTGACAATATTTCCTAGCCTCAGTGCAGTGGGCAGCTGGGAGGAGTTGTTCTTATTCTCCATGGACTTTACAGTGTCCCAGAACTTTTTGGAGATTGTGCTACAGGATGCAAATTTCTGTTTGAAAAAGCTGGCCTTTGCTTTCCTAACTGCCTGTGTATACTGGTTCCTAACTTCCCTGAAAAGTTGTATATCGCGGGGGCTATTCGATGCTAATGCAGGATGCCACAGGATGTTTTTGTGCTGCTCAAGGGCAGTCAAGTCTGGAGTGAACCAAGGGTTAAATCTGTTCTTAGTTCTAAATCTTTTGAATGGGGCTTGCTTATTTAACTTCTTGCGTCGAGCAATCCCGTATCCGGGAGCGTAATCATAGCCTCAAGCTCATTACCATAACGCAACGTTAACTATTCATGAAAATCGCAAATGAAATGAAATAAATATATTCACTCACAAGCTTAGCCTTTTGTTAACAACACTGTCATCTCAGATTTTCTAAATATGCTTTTCAACCATAGCTACACAAGCATTTGTGAAAGAGTATTGATAGCTAGCATAGCATTAAGCCTAGAATTCAGCAGGCAACATTTTCACAAAAACAAGAAAAGCATTCAAATAAAATAATTTACTTTTGAAGAACTTCGGTTGTTTTCAATGAGGAGACTCTCAGTTAGATAGCAAATGTTCAGTTTTTCCAAAAAGATTATTTGTGTAGGAGAAATCGCTCCGTTTTGTTCATCACGTTTGGCTAAGAAAACCCCCCGAAAATTCAGTCATTACAACGCCAAACTTTTTTCCAAATTAACTCCATAATATCGACAGAAACATGGCAAACGTTGTTTAGAATCCATCCTCAAGGTGTTTTTCACATATCTATTCGATGATAAATCATTCGTGGCAGTTGGGTTTCTCCTCTGAAGCAAATGGAAAAATGCCTGGAGATTACGCAATAATTTCGGAGGACACCAAGCGGGCACCTGGTAAATGTAGTCTCTTATGGTCAATCTTCCAATGATATGCCTACAAATACATCACAATGCTGCAGACACCTTGGGGAAACGACAGAAAGTGTAGGCTCATTCCTGGCGCATTCACAGCCATATAAGGAGACATTGGAACACAGCGCTTTCAAAATCTGGGGCATTTCCTGTTTGAAATTTCATCTTGGTTTCGCCTGTAGCATCAGTTCTGTGGCACTCACTGATAATACCTTTTCAGTTTTGGAAACGTCAGAGTGTTTTCTTTCCAAAGCTGTCAATTATATGCATAGTCGAGCATCTTTTCCTGACAAAATATCTTGTTTAAAACGGGAACGTTTTTTTATCCAATAATTAAAAGAGCGCCCCCTATATCGAAGAAGTTAAGATGGTAAGGAAATAACCTTTAAAGAATAACCAGGCATCTTCTACTGATGGGGGATACCAGGGCCAGGTTTATTAGAAAGGCCTGCTTGCTGAGGTGTTTCAGGGAGCGTTTGACAGTGATGAGGGGTGGTCATTTGACCGTGGAGCCATTACGGATGTAGGCAATGATGCAGCGAATGCTGAGATAATGGTTGAAGACAGCAGAGGTGTATTTGGAGGGAAGGTTGGTTAGAATGATATCTATGAGGGTGCCAGTGTTTATGGGGTGAGGGGGGTCTATAACAAGCGGCAGCAGTGAGAGACTTATTTCTGGAAAGATGGATATTTAAAAGTAGAAACTGTTTGGGCACAGACCTGGATAGCATGACATAACTCTGCAGTAGATTTCAACTCCCTTTGACAGTTCTATCTTGGTGGAAAATGTTGTAATTGGGGATGGACATTTCAGGTTTTTTGATGGCCTTCTTAAGCCAGGATTCAGACATGGCAAGGACATCAGGGTTGGCAGAGTGTGCTAAAGCAGTGAATAAACAATCTTAGGGAGTAGGCTTCTGATGTTAATAACATGCATGAAACCAAGGCTTTTATGGTTACAGAAGTCAACAAATGATAGTGCCTGGGGAATAGGAGTGGAACTGGGGGCTACAGGACCTGGGTTAACCTCTACATCACTAGAGGAACAGAGGAGGAGTAGGATAAGGGTACGGCTAAAGGCTATAAGAACTGGTTGTCTAGTGCGTTGGGGACGGAGAACAAAAGGAGCATATTTCTGGGTGTGGTAGAATAGATTCAGGGCATAATGTACAGAAAATGGTATGGTAGGATGCGAGTACAGTGGAGGTACACCTAGGCATTGAATGACGATGAGAGAGGATTTGTCTGGAGACACCAGTTAAGCCAGGTGAGGTCTCTGCATGTGTGTGGGGTGGAACAAAATAGCTACCTAAGGAATTATGAGCGGGATTGAGGACTCTACAGTTAAAAGAACAATAAGAAAAAGCCAAGACAGCAATAGATAAGGCATATTGACATTAGAGAGAGGCATAAAGCAATCCCAGGTGTTGATCAGGAGAGCTAAGACAACAATGGGTAAATGGCGATGAAATGGCAGAGAGCGTTACAGTTAGGTTAGAAAGGACCTGAGTTCGAGGCTAGGGTACCGTGTTATTGAAACAGTCCAGGGGGCATCAGCTGTGTATCCGAGTGATCATAGGGTCAAAAGTGCAGCAATAGGTGAGTCAGGGTCCTGACCACGACTCCATTTTGTTGATCCCTGCCTACAGACAGAAACTAAAACAAGAATCTCCCGCGCTGAGGTCTGTTCAATGCTGGTCCGACCAATCTGATTCCACACTCCAAGACTGCTTCCATCACGTGGACTGGGATATGTTTCGTATTGCGTCAGACAACAACATTGATGAATACGCTGATTCGGTGAGCGAGTTCATTAGAACGTGCGTTGAAGATGTCGTTCCCATAGCAACGATTAAAACATTCCCAAACCAGAAACCGTGGATTGATGGCAGCATTCGCGTGAAACTGAAAGCCCGAACCACTGCTTTTAATCAGGGCAAGGTGAATGGGAAACATGACCGAATACAAACAGTGCAGCTATTCCCTCCGCAAGGCAATCAAACAAGCTAAGCGTCAGTATAGAGACAAAGTAGAATCTCAATTCAACGGCTCAGACACAAGAGGTATGTGGCAGGGTCTACAGTCAATCACGGATTACAAAAAGAAAACCAGCCCTGTCACGGACCAGGATGTCTTGCTCCCAGGCAGACTAAATAACTTTTTTTGCCCGCTTTGAGGACAATACAGTGCCACTGATACGGCCCGCAACTAAAACATGCGGACTCTCCTTCACTGCAGCCGACGTGAGGAAAACATTTAAATGTGTCAACCCTCGCAAGGCTGCAGGCCCAGACGGCATCCCCAGCCGTGCCCTCAGAGCATGCGCAGACCAGCGGGCTAGTGGGTTTACGGACATATTCAATCAATCCCTATCCCAGTCTGTTGTTCCCACATGCTTCAAGAGGGCCACCATTGTTCCTGTTCCCAAGAAAGCTAAGGTATCTGAGCTAAACGACTACCGCCCCGTAGCACTCACTTCCGTCATCATGAAGTGCTTTGAGAGACTAGTCAAGGACCATATCACCTCCACCCTACCTGACACCCTAGACCCACTCCAATTTGCTTACCTCCAAATAGGTCCACAGACGATGCAATCTCAATCAGACTGCACACTGCCCTAACCCATCTGGACAAGAGGAATACCTATTTGAGAATGCTGTTCATCGACTACGGCTCGGCATTTAATACCATAGTGCCCTCCAAGCTCGTCATCAAGCTCGAGACCCTGGGTCTCGACCCCGCCCTGTGCAACTGGGTACTGGACTTCCTAACGGGCCGCCCCCAGGTGGTGAGGGTAGGCAACAACATTTCCACCCCGCTGATCCTCAACACTGGGGCCCCACAAGGGTGCATTCTGAGCCCTCTCCTGTACTCCCTGTTCACCCACGACTGCGTGGCCACGCACGCCTCCAACTCAATCATCAAGTTTGCGGACGACACAACAGTGGTAGGCTTGATTACCAACAATGACGAGACGGCCTACAGGGAGGAGGTGAGGGCCCTCGGAGTGTGGTGTCAGGAAAATAACCTCACACTCAACGTCAACAAAACTAAGGAGATGATTGTGGACTTCAGGAAACAGCAGAAGGAACACCCCCCTATCCACATCGATGGAACAGTAGTGGAGAGGGTAGTAAGTTTTAAGTTCCTCGGCGTACACATCACAGACAATCTGAATTGGTCCACCCACACAGACAGCATCGTGAAGAAGGCGCAGCAGCGCCTCTTCAACCTCAGGAGGCTGAAGAAATTTGGCTTGTCACCAAAAGCACTCACAAACTTCTACAGATGCACAATCGAGAGCATCCTGTCGGGCTGTATCACCGACTGGTACGGCAACTGCTCCGCCCACAACCGTAAGGCTCTCCAGAGGGTAGTGAGGTCTGCACAACGCATCACCGGGGGCAAACTACCTGCCCTCCAGGACACCTACACCGCCCGATGTCACAGGAAGGCCATAAAGATCATCAAGGACAACAACCACCCGAGCCACTGCCTGTTCACCCCGCTATCATCCAGAAGGCGAGGTCAGTACAGGTGCATCAAAGCTGGGACCGAGAGACTGAAAAACAGCTTCTATCTCAAGGCCATCAGACTGTTAAACAGCCACCACTAACATTGAGTGGCTGCTGCCAACACACTGACTCAACTCTAGCCACTTTAATAATGGGAATTGATCGGAAATGATGTCAAATATATCACTAGCCACTTTAAACAATGCTACCTAATATAATGTTTACATACTCTACATTATTCATCTCATATGTATATGTATATACTGTACTCTATATCATCTACTGCATCTTTATGTAATACATGTATCACTAGCCACTTTAACTATGCCACTTTGTTTACATACTCATCTCATATGTATATACTGTACTCAATACCATCTACTGTATCTTGCCTATGCCGCTCTGTACCATCACTCATTCATATATCTTTATGTACATATTCTTTATCCCCTTACACTTGTGTCTATAAGGTAGTAGTTTTGGAATTGTTAGCTAGATTACTTGTTGGTTATTACTGCATTGTCGGAACTAGAAGCACAAGCATTTCGCTACACTCGCATTAACATCTGCTAACCATGTGTATGTGACAAATAAAATTTGATATGATTTGATTTGATTTGTTCGGTCGTCACTACTACGCTAGGCGAGCAGGGGACAGCAATCCGAAAAGCTAGCGGACCATGGTTAGTAGATGGTTATTTTGCGACATCGTAACAGAATAGCCTGTTGAGACCACATCGGGCGATCATGTCGGCAGTCCAGTAGTGACGAATCGGCGGGGCTCCGTGTCGACAATAAAGTGTCCAGGCCATTACAGGGGAGATGTTGTAGCCCTAGAATTAGCTGGTATATGGGCCTAGCTCGAGGCTAGCTCAAGGCTAGCTGGTGCTTGCTTCGGGACAGAGGACAGTAGTTAACAGTAGCCACTCGTTTGCAGCTAGCTAGCTGCGATGATCCGGTGTAATGATCCAGAGCGGCAGGAATCCGGTGATGTGGTAGAGAGAAGCAGTCTGATATGCTCTGGGTTGATATCGCGCTGTGCAGACTGGCAGGTGTTCTCCAAACTACGGCTGGCAGGTGACCAAGAATAAGGCGAGGACTGCTAGTTGTGGCTAACAAAGACTATTAGCTAGTTAGCTGACTAGCTCCTGATGGAAGTTCCATTTATAAGGAATAAAAATAGCAGATCCGTACCACATTGGGTGAGGCAGGTTGCAGGAAAGTATATTTAGTTCGTAGATCGAAAGTGAGATTAAGATATATACGAAAAAGACAGGCTATTTACACGGGATAAGACAAAGACAAACACACATGTCCTACTACTACGTCATCTTGGAAGCTATGCTACAATACCAGTCTGGTGTTAAAACCTCTAGTAACTCCCCATCCCCATCCCGGGTGCGGGAGCGTAATCATCGACTGACACTAATTAGCATAACGCAACGGACATAAATATTCCTAGAAAATATTCCTATTCATGAAAATCACAAGTGAAATATATTGAGACACAGCTTAGCCTTTTGTTAATCACCCTGTCATCTCAGATTTTCAAAACATGCTTTACAGCCAAAGCTAGACAAGGATTTGTATAAGTTTATCAATAGCCTAGCATAGCAGCAGGTAACTTGGTCACGGAAATCAGAAAAGCAATCAAATTAAATAGTTTACCTTTGATGAGCTTCGGATGTTTTCACTCACAAGACTCCCAATGTTCCTTTTTTCCAAAAATATTGTTTTTGTAGGCGAAATAGCTCCGTTTGTTCTTCACGTTTGGCTGAGAAATCGCCCGGAAATTGCAGTCACGAAAACTCTGAACAATATTCCAAATTAGCTCCATAATATCGACAGAAACATGGCAAACGTTATTTATAATCAACCCTCAAGGTGTTTTTCAAATATCTATTCGATAATATATCCACCGGGGCAATTCGTTTTTCAGTAGGACCGATTGGAATTATGGCTACCTCTGTACTTTATGCGAGAATCACTCTGGGGGCATCAGGTGACCAGTTGCGCAATGTAGCCGCTTACGGGTATTCTTCAACATAAATACGTAAAACTACGTCACAATGCTGTAGATACCTTGGAAAATACGGAGAAAAAGTAATCTGGTTGATAGCCCATTCACTGCTCAATAGGGACGCATTGGAACGCAGAGCTTTCAAAATATGGGGCACTTCCGGATTGGATTTTTCTCAGGCCCCTGCAACATCAGTTCATCAGTTCTGTTATACTCACAGACAATATCTTTACAGTTTTGGAAACGTTAGAGTGTTTTCTATCCTAAACTGACGATAATATGCATATTCTAGCACCTGGTCCTGACAAAATATCCCGTTTACTACGGGAACGTTATTTTTCCAAAAATGAGAGTTTTAAGGGCTGTATTTAAGCTTTCTGGGCTGTATTGATGTATCCTGAAAATCTGCTGCTTTAGATTGACAGGTCATATCTCAGTTATTGTTTTCATATCTACAAACAATAAGCTATTTTCTTTACTTTCAGAGAGCGAGCTTATCATTGGGTCGAAAATGTAGATATAGTCAGATGTTCACTGTCTGAGGAACAGGCCGTGGAAGCTTTATTCCTGGCAAAAGTGTCCACAACCAGAGCTACTGTCACGACTCCCACCGAAGGTGGCTCCTCTTCCTGTTCGGGCGGCGCTCGGCAGTCGTCGTCACCGGTCTACTAGCTGCCACTGATCCCCTTTTCCTTTTCTGTTGGTTTTGTCTCATTGGTTACACCTGTTTCTTGTTTAGGTTTTGGTTAGGGATTTTTAAGCCGGTTATGCCCGCCTGCTTTTGTGCTGGCTTGTTCCTCTGTTCGTTTTGGTGGTTGTGCTATTTTCTTGTTTTCTCTGGGCTGTTTGGGTCCTGTTTTTGCGCCGGTCATTTGTATGCGCCTGGTGCTTTGGCATGACAGTTTTCTGTCCTTAACCCTCTGCTCTCTGCGCCTGACTCCGCACCCACTACTCCTAGAAGTGCGTAATATAATTAAACTGTTCTGTGTTCTTTTTCTCTTTTCATCTCTGCGTGTCTTGTTGTACATGGAACCTGTCTCACATGCATTCATTTAAAACAAAAAAATTAAAAGTCAACTGCTAATTTTCAGAATTACACCACATAAAACACAGCCATTTTCACTGGACCATCTGTTGCTGCTACATAGCCCTCTATATTTAAATGTTTCAGGTACACTCAGAGAGGTGTCTGCATCACATACAGTATATTCTATTGACATTATCTTCTATTGCTTGTCCTCATGTGTCTGTTTTTCTGCATAAAGTACTCTGTAGCCACTTAGTGTGGACATCAGGTGAGACCACACACACACAATAACAGTCTCTCTTCTACACTTCATCATTCTCCCCCTTCTCCCTAAATCCTCTAGGTTATATCAGCTGTGTTGGTGAACCCCTCCCACATCTGAACTGGCTGACACAGAGGGCACAGCATGATCATAGGTGAGAGGTCACTTGGTCGGGTCAACAGGAAGTATTGTTAAAGAGATGCTTTACATTGAAATAGACAGAGATGTAGTAGTCCCAGGGTTAATGATCCAAGGTCAGTTTTGCATTTTCACCTCCTGATGATTATGATGACTGGCCGTGTTAGAATAAAAAAAACATGGCTTAACCATGTTCTCTCTCCATCCATCTGTCTCTCGTCTGCAGGTATGTTTAGATGTGAGAGAGGAAGCCAGTCCCGTCATCGGCACCTCACCCGCTCTTAAGATAACCTTAACCATGCTTTCTCTCTCCATCTATCTGTCTCTCATCTGCAGGTATGTTTAGATATGAGAGAGGAAGCCAGTCCCGTCATCGGCACCTCACCCGCTCTTAAGATAACCTTCGGGCCAACTGGGGGCCACAAGGCTGGTTAGGAGACACGGCAATGGTGATGAACTGAGAGAATATTAGGGTGGCACTGTAATTCATGAATTAAATGCTGTCTGCCACTGTTCTTACCTCTTTCCCTTTCTGTCTTCTACACCACCTCGTCTTTCTTCCTTGTTTTATAATGCACACCGCATGAGCACTGAAGTACAGATTGAACTTGTATTTGTAATATAATATTACAATTATCATAATTCTAATGCAAGTATTATGTATGTAACACCTGGATAATGAACTTTTTTGAATAAAGCGTTTCACTTTCTCCACTGGTTGAAATGAAGTATCTCATTGAAATACTATCCCGTGTCCTCAGATTAATGCAGATGAAGGGAGTTAGATATGCATAGTTTCTTTTCTTCTGTATATATGAATTACAAATCAGCCTTGACTTAAAACATGTTTCTAGTCTATTGCATAGTTACAATGTGTAATCATTGATGTCCCAGGAGCAGGAGAGGTTAACACTGTTGAAGTGTATAATTGTAATGCATACATGCAGACACAGCATCATTCAAAGAGTGGAGTTTGATATGACTGAAAAAGAACATCTCAGAGATTCACACCTGAACCACACATTTATTTGTCAAGGAACAGAACATGATCAGTGAATATATTCAATGTACAGGCTACAATGTGGGGATCTCCTGCGTGGTAATAACTACAGTACATGATCAGTGAATATATTCAATGTACAGGCTACAATGTGGGAATCTCATGCGTGGTAATAACTACAGTACATGTGTATATAGGACTTGCATCCTTGGCACAATAAAGTTATTATATTCTAATCAATCCAGAGGCTTCAACAATTCCATTCAGATTTGAAGTTGATTCAACAACTATGATAGCTAAGGTTCATAGATTGGTATGAATATTAGTTCAGAACCTAACGTTTTCGGGTCCATACACAGATCAGCTACATACTGTAGCTAGCTACACATCCATAGGCGTACAGTTATTTTTATCCTCCGCTACACAATAAGCAAGTAAATAGTTAGCTAGCTTTGTTACTTCAGCTGCGTTGCAAGGCAAGCTTACACAATTGTACATTATATGTGAAGTAAATGCTATAGCTAGCTAGATTCTTTACATCCACTGTTTCACAAGACGACAGCCTGGTTTACTGGTATTCTCAGGAGTCCCTAAAACATTAAACAACACAAATTATAAATTAATTATCCTGTCATAACACTAGCTAGCTAGCTGGCTAGCGTTAGCTAGTTAGCTAACTTGCTAAATAGTGATTTTTGTAAATGATCTTTATGACAAAAAAATATTCACAAACGTTTGCCTCTGTATTAACTAACAATTGTACATTTTTAACGTGACTCGTTATGACGTTATAACTTCTTACATTTGTTTCCACTGTAATGTTTTGTCAGCCATCTTCACCCAGGGAAGGGTGGCTCATGCCAAATTCAACATTGGAACCTCTCAATATGATTGGTCATATAAAAACCTTGGAACCCAAATGCATAATGAGTGCTCTAACTCCCCCTTGTGGTGGCCTGGAGAAATGAAGCCGTGGTGTTGGGTACCTCTAAGTCCCGCGTTGCTTTTAAAGAAGGAACCACTGTAGGTCAAAGGAAGTTGTCTAAAAGGGATTGAATTAATTGTTTTTTGGTAGATTTCCGCACTACTTTCCTTCCATCTACAGCATTTTTTATATATTTTTCATGACTGATTATTGCTCTGTTCAAGTTGACTTTGATTTTGCTGTGATCTGATAGGGGTGTCAGTGGACTGACTATGAACGCTGTGAGTTGAGGTCAGTAATAAAGTAGTCTACAGTACTACTGCCAAAAGATGAGCTATATGTGTACCTACCATAGGAGTCCCCTCGAAGCCTACCATTAACTATGTACAGACCCAGCTTGCAACAGAGCTGTAGGTGTACCTACCATAGGAGTCCCCTCGAAGCCTACCATTAACTATGTACAGACCCAGCTTGCAACAGAGCTGTAGGTGTACCTACCATAGGAGTCCCCTCGAAGCCTACCATTAACTATGTACAGACCCAGCTTGCAACAGAGCTGTAGGTGTACCTACCATAGGAGTCCCCTCGAAGCCTACCATTAACTATGTACAGACCCAGCTTGCAACAGAGCTGTAGGTGTACCTACCATAGGAGTCCCCTCGAAGCCTACCATTAACTATGTACAGACCCAGCTTGCAACAGAGCTGTAGGTGTACCTACCATAGGAGTCCCCTCGAAGCCTACCATTAACTATGTACAGACCCAGCTTGCAACAGAGCTGTAGGTGTACCTACCATAGGAGTCCCCTCGAAGCCTACCATTAACTATGTACAGACCCAGCTTGCAACAGAGCTGTAGGTGTACCTACCATAGGAGTCCCCTCGAAGCCTACCATTAACTATGTACAGACCCAGCTTGCAACAGAGCTGTAGGTGTACCTACCATAGGACTCGAAGCCTACCATTAACTATGTACAGACCCAGCTTGCAACAGAGCTGTAGGTGTACCTACCATAGGAGTCCCCTCGAAGCCTACCATTAACTATGTACAGACCCAGCTTGCAACAGAGCTGTAGGTGTACCTACCATAGGACTCGAAGCCTACCATTAACTATGTACAGACCCAGCTTGCAACAGAGCTGTAGGTGTACCTACCATAGGACTCGAAGCCTACCATTAACTATGTACAGACCCAGCTTGCAACAGAGCTGTAGGTGTACCTACCATAGGACTCGAAGCCTACCATTAACTATGTACAGACCCAGCTTGCAACAGAGCTGTAGGTGTACCTACCATAGGACTCGAAGCCTACCATTAACTATGTACAGACCCAGCTTGCAACAGAGCTGTAGGTGTACCTACCATAGGACTCGAAGCCTACCATTAACTATGTACAGACCCAGCTTGCAACAGAGCTGTAGGTGTACCTACCATAGGACTCGAAGCCTACCATTAACTATGTACAGACCCAGCGTGCAACAGAGCTGTAGGTGTACCTACCATAGGAGTCCCCTCGAAGCCTACCATTAACTATGTACAGACCCAGCTTGCAACAGAGCTGTAGGTGTACCTACCATAGGACTCGAAGCCTACCATTAACTATGTACAGACCCAGCGTGCAACAGAAGTTCTGAACTGGTTCTGTTGGTTATGTTGTTGTAGTTGTGCCTAGGGGGGCACTTGGGGGAGGGAATGCTGTCACCTCCAGTGCTGTCACCTCCAGTAAGTAGATGTTTGTCCCCTTGTGTGCTGAGGGTGTCAGGTTCTTGTCCAGTTCTGGCATTTAGGTAGCCACAGACTAGTACATGTCCCTAAGCCTGGAAATGATTGATTTCCCCTTCCAGCATAGAGAAGCGGTCTTCATTAAAGTATGGGGTTTCTAGTGGGGAGATATAGGTAGCACACAGGAGGACATTTGTCTCTGTTAAGATAATTTTCCTTTTGAATTTCTAGCCAATTTTAAAATGTTTCTGTATTGATTAATTTAATAGAGTGAGTTAGGTCTGTTCTATACCAAATTAGCATACCCCCTGAGTCAATTCCCTGTTTCACACCTGGTAGTTTGGTGGACAACCAGCTCTCTGTAACCTAAAGGGTAACCAGTGGGTCCATCTCCACTATACCATGTTTCTTGTAGAATGACAAGGTCTATAGTTCTGATTTCTTTGATGAAGTCTGCGTTCCTGCTCTTTAGGCCAAAGGCAGAATGACTTCAGACCTAGAATATTCCAGGATAAGAAAGTGAAGTCTTTGTTTTCCATAAAGTGTCCAATGTTGTTAGTCGTGTGGTTTGGCCTCAGACCAGTATGTGTGAACTGAGCCTGCTGAGCATCTGGTACATGCCATTGACTTGGGCTAGTGTAAGAGTGGGGTTTGGGCCTGTTTGCTCAAGGCATGGGCGTATCTGTTGAGGTCCTCTTTGCAGGAGTGGCATAGGTCTAATCTGAGGGGGCCTAAATGGGGTGTGGGCATGGTTGACTTGGGGGAGGCTGACGGTGCTGTGATCTGGATGTAGCTCCTCTAGGTGTAATTCTTTGAGAGTGTCTCGGTGGTGTCTGTTGATATGTTGCTCCTGTGTTATTTTTTTAAATTTTTTTTACTTTATTTAACTAGGCAAGTCAGTTAAGAACAAATTCTTATTTTTAATGACGGGCAGTGGGTTAACTGCCTGTTCAAGGGCAGAACGACAGATTTGTACCTTGTCAGCTCGGGGATTCGAACTTGCAACCTTTCAGTTACTAGTCCAACGCTCTAACCACTAGGCTGCCCTGCCGTGTGAGGTGTTAGGGCTGGGGTTGAGGGTGATGTCCTTTAGGGCCCCGGGTGGAAGGTGGACACTGTCCTTGTATAAATGGACCTGGTCGGAAAGGCTGTTCAAGTGTGAAGTGGTGGGCCAGGTAGACATTTGGTTTGCGTTTTCCCATTGTATGGTAGCAGGGTTAAGATAACCACTTGTGTGTTGGGGAAAGTAGAATACATTTTTCAATCACTCCTGAGTGCTGTGGCCACCCTTTCCCGCTGTGTTCTCAGGTTGTTTGTGCCTGTGTGTATTATTATGTGGCTGGTTGACCCAAGTTGGTCCTCAGACAGAAGATCTAGGGCACGCTGGATGTTTGGACACCAGAGTTTAGCCTGTCTAGGACTGGAACCCCTCGCCAACAGCCAGTGAAATTGCGCCAAATACAAATCAACAGAAATCTCATAAATCAAATTTCTCAAACATACAAGTATTAGGCACCATTTTAAAGATAATATTCCCATTAATCCAGCCACAGTGTCTGATTAAAAAATGCTTTACAGCGAAAGCTCCACAAACAATTATGTTAGGTCACCACCAACTCACAGAAAAACCCAGCCATTTTTCCAGCCAAAGAGAGGAGTCACAAAAAGCACAAATAGAGATAAAATGAATCACTAACCTTTGATGATCTTCATCAGATGACACTCATAGGACTCCATGTTACACAATACATGTATGTTTTGTTTGGTAAAGTTCATATTTATATCCAAGTGTGTTATGTTCAGTAGTTCCAAAACATGCAATGATATTGCAGAGAGCCACATGAATTCACAGAAATACTCATTATAAATGTTGATGAAAATTCAAGTGTTATGCATGGAACTTTTGATACACTTCTCCTTAATGCAACTGCTGTGTCAGATTTTTAAAAAAATGTTATGGAAAAAGCATAATCTGAGATCGGTGCTCAGAGCCCAAACCAGCCAGAGAAATATCCACCATGTTGGGTTGTCAACATTAGTCATAAATAGCATTATAAATATTAACTTACCTTTGATGATCATCAGAATGCACTCCCCGGAATCGCAGTTCCACAATAAATGCTTGTTTTGTTCGATAATGTCCATCATTTATGTACATTTATGTCCAAATAGCTTCTTTTGTTAGGGAGTTTGGTAAACAAATCCAAAAGTGCGTTCTGGTACAGTCGGACAAAAAGTTCAAAAAGTTATATTACAGGTCGAAGAAACTTGTCAAACTAAGTAAAGAATCAATCTTTAGGATGTTTTATCATAAATGTTCAACAATGTTCCAATCAGAGAATTCCATTGTCTGTAGAAAAGCTATGGAACGAGAGCTAACTCTCATGAAATACGTGTGACTGAGAACGAGGCTGCTGGCAGACCCTTTAGTCAAACAGCTCCCATCCGGACCCCTTCACAGGAGCAGCCTGAAACAACGTTCTAAAGATGGTTGACATCTAGTGGAAGCCTTAGGAAGTGCAAAATAACCCATATCCCACTGTGTATTTGATAAGGGTGAGATCAAAAACTACAAACCTCAGATTTCTATCCCTCCCACTCAGCCTCCCTCCCCTCAGCCTCTCTCTCCCCCTCAGCCTCCCTCTCCCCCTCAGATTCCCTCTCCCTGCCTCCCTCTCCCCCTCAGCCTCCCTCTCCCCCTCAGCCTCCCTCCCCTCAGCCTCTCACTCCCCCTCAGCCTCCCTCTCCCCTCAGATTCCTCCCCCTGCCTCCCTCTCCCCCTCAGATTCCCTCCCCCTGCCTCCCTCTCCCCCTCAGATTCCCTCCCCTCAGCCTCCCTCTCCCCTCAGATTCCCTCTCCCTCAGCCTCCTTCTCCCCCTCAGCTTCCCTCCCCCTGCCTGCCTCTCCCCCTCAGCTTCCCTCCCCTGCCTCCCTCTCCCCCTCAGCTTCCCTCCCCCTGCCTGCCTCTCCCCCTCATCTTCCCTCCCCCTCCTCCCTCTCCCCCTCAGCCTCCCTCTCCCTGCCTCCCTCTCCCCCTCAGATTCCCTCCCCCTGCCTCCCTCTCCCCCTCAGCTTCCCTCCCCCTGCCTCCCTCTCCCCCTCCGATTCCCTCCCCCTGCCTCCCTCACCCCCTCAGCTTCCCTCCCCCTGCCTCCCTCTCCCCCTCAGCTTACCTCCCCCTGCCTCCCTCTCCCCCTCAGCTTCCCTCCCCCTCAGCTTCCCTCCCCCTCAGCCTCCCTCTCCCTCTCAGCCTGCCTCCCCCTGCCTCCCTCACCCCCTTAGCTTCCCTTCCCCTGCCTCCCTCTCCCCCTCAGCTTCCCTCCCCCTGCCTCCCTCTCCCCCTCAGCTTCCCTCCCCCTCAGCCTCCCTCTCCCCCTCAGCCTGCCTCCCCCTGCCTCCCTCACCCCCTCAGCTTCCCTTCCCCTGCCCCCCTCTCCCCTCAGCTTCCCTCCCCCTGCCTCCCTCTCCCCCTCAGCTTCCCTCCCCCTCAGCCTCCCTCTCCCCCTCAGCTTCCCTCCCCCTGCCTCCCTCTCCCCCCTCAGATTCCCTCCCCCTGCCTCCCTCTCCCCCTCAGCTTCCCTCCCCCTGCCTCCCTCTCCCCCTCAGCTTCCCTCCCCCTCAGCCTCCCTCTCCCCCTCAGCCTCCCTCCCCCTGCCTCCCTCTCCCCCTCAGATTCCCTCCCCCTCAGCCTCCCTCTCCCCCCTCAGCTTCCCTCCCCCTGCCTCCCTCTCCCCCTCAGATTCCCTCCCCCTGCCTCCATCTCCCCCTCAGCTTCCCTCCCCCCTGCCTCCCTCTCCCCCTCAGCTTCCCTCCCCCTGCCTCCATCTCCCCCTCAGCTTCCTTCCCCCTGCCTCCCTCTCCCCCTCAGCTTCCCTCCCCCTGCCTCCATCTCCCCTCAGCTTCCCTCCCCCTGCCTCCCTCTCCCCCTCAGATTCCCTCCCCCTGCCTCCATCTCCCCTCAGCTTCCCTCCCCCTGCCTCCATCTCCCCTCAGCTTCCCTCCCCCTGCCTCCCTCTCCCCCTCAGCCTGCCTCCCCCTGCCTCCATCTCCCCTCAGCTTCCCTCCCCCTGCCTCCATCTCCCCTCAGCTTCCCTCCCCCTGCCTCCCTCTCCCCCTCAGCTTCCCTCCCCCTCCTCCCTCTCCCCCTCAGCCTCCCTCTCCCTGCCTCCCTCTCCCCCTCAGCTTCCCTCCCCCTGCCTCCCTCTCCCCCTCAGCTTCCCTCCCCCTCCTCCCTCTCCCCCTCAGCCTCCCTCTCCCTGCCTCCCTCTCCCCCTCAGATTCCCTCCCCCTGCCTGCCTCTCCCCCTCAGCTTCCCTCCCCCTGCCTCCCTCCCTCAGGCTTTGACAGGTGGGCTAGATAAGAGCGTTTCCACTAGGTGTGATGTTTGCTTATGGGTGTGGAATGGCTTCCCAAACCACCCTAGATGGACCCAGGTGGAATGTCTAAACCCCTATTGCTGAATGGGATAATCCTATATCAGTTGATGTGAGAACAGGTGCTGTCTGATTCATCAATATAGAGGATAATATACAGTACATGTCCTATATAATATAATAATATAAAACCGATATATTCATTTAAGTTAATATTTTCAAAAAATTCTGAATCCATTCAAAAACTGTGGTGTTTGAAATCTACACTCATGATGGCATGTTGTGATGAACAATTGTCAGAATCACACTTGTGGAATGAGTAAAGCTTCCAAACTTTAACATTGACACGTGGAATGAGTAACATGTTCCTGCCAGGTGGTGGTGCAGAGAAGTCATGGTAGCCTATCAGTTCTCTCACATTGTGGATGCTTTGGGCATCAGTCTGATGGATGGCGCTGTGTCTGTCAGAGTGGTCCTCCCGCCCTGGAACCTGCTCTCTCCCTTGGAGGATGTGTCAGTCTGGTCCCTCTACCTTGGCAGTCCTGGTATCTGTTCTTTCCCTTGGAGGATGTGTCAGTCTGGTCCCTCTACCTTGGCAGTCCTGGTATCTGTTCTTTCCCTTGGAGGATGTGTCAGTCTGGTCCCTCTACCTTGGCAGTCCTGGTATCTGTTCTTTCCCTTGGAGGATGTGTCAGTCTGGTCCCTCTACCTTGGCAGTCCTGGTATCTGTTCTTTCCCTTGGAGGATGTGTCAGTCTGGTCCCTCTACCTTGGCAGTCCTGGTATCTGTTCTTTCACACAGAGAATGGACAGAGTTCAAAACCATTGAGTCGAAATAGTTCCTTCCTTTGTCGTCCCGTTGTGTCTCTGTGTTCCCTCTACAGCTGCTCTGGCATCGTTTCAGCTCCCTGTCTACAGTCACACAGCTGCTCTGGCATCGTTTCAGCTCCCTGTCTATAGTCACACAGCTGCCCTGGCATCGTTTCAGCTCCCTGTCTATAGTCACACAGCTGCTGTGGCATCGTTTCAGCTCCCTGTCTCTAGTCACACAGCTGCTCTGGCATCGTTTCAGCTCCCTGTCTCTAGTCACACAGCTGCCCTGGCATCGTTTCAACTCCCTGTCTATAGTCACACAGCTGCTCTGGCATCGTTTCAGCTCCCTGTCTACGGTCACACAGCTGCTCTGGCATCGTTTCAGCTCCCTGTCTCTAGTCACACAGCTGCTCTGGCATCATTTCAGCTCCCTGTCTCTAGTCACACAGCTGATCTGGCATCGTTTCAGCTCCCTGTCTATAGTCACACAGCTGCTCTGGCATCGTTTCATCAGCTCCCTGTCTATAGTCACACAGCTGCTGTGGCATCGTTTCAGCTCCCTGTCTCTAGTCACACAGCTGCTCTGGCATCGTTTCAGCTCCCTGTCTATAGTCACACAGCTGCTCTGGCATCATTTCAGCTCCCTGTCTATAGTCACACAGCTGCTGTGGCATCGTTTCAGCTCCCTGTCTCTAGTCACACTGCTGCTCTGGCATCGTTTCAGCTCCCTGTCTATAGTCACACAGCTGCTCTGGCATCGTTTCAGCTCCCTGTCTATATAGTCACACAGCTGCCCTGGCATCGTTTCAGCTCCCTGTCTATAGTCACACAGCTGCTGTGGCATCGTTTCAGCTCCCTGTCTCTAGTCACACAGCTGCCCTGGCATCGTTTCAGCTCCCTGTCTATAGTCACACAGCTGCTCTGGCATCGTTTCAGCTCCCTGTCTCTAGTCACACAGCTGCTCTGGCATCGTTTCAGCTCCCTGTCTCTAGTCACACAGCTGCTCTGGCATCGTTTCAGCTCCCTGTCTCTAGTCACACAGCTGCTTGTGGCATCGTTTCAGCTCCCTGTCTCTAGTCACACAGCTGCTCTGGCATCGTTTCAGCTCCCTGTCTATAGTCACACAGCTGCTCTGGCATCGTTTCAGCTCCCTGTCTACAGTCACACAGCTGCCCTGGCATCGTTTCAGCTCCCTGTCTATAGTCACACAGCTGCCCTGGCATCGTTTCAGCTCCCTGTCTATAGTCCACACAGCTGCTGTGGCATCGTTTCAGCTCCCTGTCTCTAGTCACACAGCTGCTCTGGCATCGTTTCAGCTCCCTGTCTATAGTCACACAGCTGCTCTGGCATCGTTTCAGCTCCCTGTCTCTAGTCACACAGCTGCCCTGGCATCGTTTCATCTCCCTGTCTATAGTCACACAGCTGCCCTGGCATCGTTTCAGCTCCCTGTCTCTAGTCACACAGCTGCTCTGGCATCATTTCAGCTCCCTGTCTCTAGTCACACAGCTGATCTGGCATCGTTTCAGCTCCCTGTCTCTAGTCACACAGCTGCTGTGGCAATCGTTTCAGCTCCCTGTCTATAGTCACACAGCTGCTCTGGCATCGTTTCAGCTCCCTGTCTATAGTCACACAGCTGCTCTGGCATCGTTTCAGCTCCCTGTCTATAGTCACACAGCTGCTCTGGCATCGTTTCAGCTCCCTGTCTCTAGTCACACGCTGCTCTGGCATCGTTTCAGCTCCCTGTCTATAGTCACACAGCTGCTCTGGCATCGTTTCAGCTCCCTGTCTATAGTCACACAGCTGCTCTGGCATCGTTCAGCTCCCTGTCTACAGTCACACAGCTGCCCTGGCATCGGTTTCAGCTCCCTGTCTATAGTCACACAGCTGCCCTGGCATCGTTTCAGCTCCCTGTCTATAGTCACACAGCTGCTGTGGCATCGTTTCAGCTCCCTGTCTCTAGTCACACAGCTGCTCTGGCATCGTTTCAGCTCCCTGTCTATAGTCACACAGCTGCTCTGGCATCGTTTCAGCTCCCTGTCTCTAGTCACACCAGCTGCCCTGGCATCGTTTCATCTCCCTGTCTATAGTCACACAGCTGCCCTGGCAATCGTTTCAGCTCCCTGTCTATAATCACACAGCTGCTCTGGCATCGTTTCAGCTCCCTGTCTCTAGTCACACAGCTGCTCTGGCATCGTTTCAGCTCCTGTCTCTAGTCAACAGCTGCTGTGGCATCGTTTCAGCTCCCTGTCTATAGTCACACAGCTGCTCTGGCATCGTTTCAGCTCCCTGTCTATAGTCACACAGCTGCTCTGGCATCGTTTCAGCTCCCTGTCTATAGTCACACAGCTGCTCTGGCATCGTTTCAGCTCCCTGTCTATAGTCACACAGCTGCTCTGGCATCGTTTCAGCTCCCTGTCTATAGTCACACAGCTGCTCTGGCATCGTTTCAGCTCCCTGTCTATAGTCACACAGATGCTCTGGATGGAAGTTGAACACAATAAAACACAAAGGAACCTTGTTGTATAATGCTGTACTCAGATCAGCTCCTCCTGAATCCTCACCTCACACAGAGGAACCTTGTTGTATAATGCTGTACTCAGATCAGCTCCTCCTGAATCCTCACCTCACACAGAGGAACCTTGTTGTATATTGCTGTACTCAGATCAGCTCCTCCTGAATCCTCACCTCACACAGAGGAACCTTGTTGTATAATGCTGTACTCAGATCAGCACCTCCTGAATCCTCACCTCACACAGAGGAACCTTGTTGTATAATGCTGTACTCAGATCAGTCCTGCTCTGGATGGAAGTTGAAACACAATAAAACACACCACCAGAGTCTTGATCAAATACAAAATACAAAGAACAATGATTTAAGGGACAACTTGATGCTCCTGACACGAATTCAACGAAGAGAAAAGATGACAGATGGACCCAAACTAACTGTCAAGAATTTTTGCCATTTCCTTTATGACCTTCTGGACCGCTTCTCTCCAGTCTGCAGGGAAAGAGTACATAACTGTACATATCGACAGGGAGCGAGAGAGACAGAGAGAGAAATACTGTTTGGGAGAGATTAGAGGGAGACCAAGTGAGCGACAGAGAGAGAGCGAGAAGAGAGAGAGAGAGAGATAGAGTAGAGAGGAGAGAAAGGAGAGAGAGAGAGAGAAAGACAGAGAGAAAGAGAAAGACAAGAGAGAAATAGAGAGAGGAGGACCACATCACAGAGAGAGAGGAGAGAGAGATAGGACAGAGAGATAGAGTACAGATAGTATGATAGAGAGATAGAGATAGCATAGATCTAGCATGATAAGAGAGAGAGAGTACAGTAGAATGAGAGATAGAGAGAGAGAGAGAGAGAGACAGAGAGAGAGAGACAGAGAGAGAGAGAGAGAGAGAGAGAGAGAGAGAGAGAGAGAGACGAGAGAGAGAGAGAGGAGAGAGAGAGAGAGAGGAGAGAGAGAGAGAGA
>NC_034185.2:7433372-7456299 GCF_002021735.2 Oncorhynchus kisutch | reverse complement strand
CTCTCCTCTCCTCCCTCTGGCCTCCTATTCTCTCTCTCTCCTCCAAACTCCTCCTCTCCTCCCACTGGCCTCTCTCTCTCTCTCCTCTCCTCCTCTGCCTCTCTCTCTCCTCCTCTCCTCCCCTGGCCTCTCTCTCTCTCTCTCTCCTCCCACTGGCCTCTCTCTCTCGCTCTCTCCTCTCCTCCCTCTGGCCTCTCTCTCTCTCTCTTTTATCTTTCCCTCCATTACATTTTATGGCCTTGGCAATGCCATGAAAGAAGAATAGAAGGGCTATGCTAGCCAACGTGGGGTTTTAAGTGTAATGTGTGTGTGTGTGTGTGTGTGTGTGGTGTGTGTGTGTTGTGTGTGTGTGTGTGTGTGCGCATACCCTGTTCTTCATTTGTATCAACTTCCCAGGCATTTTTACGTAAAGCTGAAATCAAGTGTCAGACCACGGATAGAATGGAAAAGGTGGTAGAATGAAGGGTGGTAGAATGGAAGGTGGTAGAATGGAAGGGTGGTAGATTGGAAGGGTGGTAGAATGGAAGGGTGTTAGAATGGAAGGGTGGTAGAATGGAAGGGTGGAGAATGGAAGGGTGGTAGAATGGAAGGTTGGTAGAATGGAAGGGTGGTAGAATGGAAGGGTGGTAGAATGGAAGGTTGGTAGAATGGAAGGTTGGTAGAATGGAAGGGTGGTAGAATGGAAGTTTGGTAGAATGGAAGGGTGGTAGAATGGAAGGTTGGTAGAATGGAAGGGTGGTAGAATGGAAGGTTGGTAGAATGGAAGGGTGGTAGAATGGAAGGTTGGTAGAATGGAAGGGTGGTAGAATGGAAGGTTGGTAGAATGGAAGGGTGGTAGAATGGAAGGTTGGTAGAATGGAAGGTTGGTAGAATGGAAGGGTGATAGAATGGAAGGTTGGTAGAATGGAAGGGTGGTAGAATGGAAGGATGGTAGAATGGAAGGTTGGTAGAATGGAAGGGTGGTAGAATGGAAGGTTGGTAGAATGGAAGGGTGGTAGAATGGAAGGTTGGTAGAATGGAAGGTTGGTAGAATGGAAGGGTGGTAGAATGGAAGGTTGGTAGAATGGAAGGTTGGTAGAATGGGAAGGGGGGAAGAATAGAATGGTGGTATAATGGAAGAATGGTAGAATGGAAAGGGAGTTGAATGGAAAGGGGATAGAATTGAAAGGTGTTAGAATGTAAAAGGGGTAGAATGGAAGGGTGGTGTCTGATTCCTGCTGAAGCCAAGTCAATTATAAACTAAGCAACAAAATAAACGTCCCTTTTTCAGGACCCTGACTTTCAAAGATAATTTCTAAAAATCAAAATAACTTCACAGATCTTCATTGTAAAGGTTTAAACACTGTTTCCCATGTAATGAACATGCACCTGTGGAACGGTCGTTAAGACACTAACAGCTTACAGACGGTAGGCATTTAAGGTCACAGTTATGAAAACTTAGGACACTAAAGAGGCCTTTCTGCTGACTCTGAAAAACACCAAGAGAAAGATGCCCAGGGTCCCTGCTCATCTGTGTGAACGTGCCTTAGGCATGCTGCTAGGAAGCATGAGGACTACAGATGTGGACAGGGCAATAAATTGCCATGTCCGTACTGTGAGACGCCTAAGACAGAGCTACAGGGAGACAGGACGGACAGCTGATCGTCCTCGCAGTAGCAGACCACGTGTAACAACACCTGCACAGGATCGGTACATTCGAAAATCACACCTACGGGACAGGTACAGGATGGCAACAACAACTGCCCGAGTTACACCAGGAACTCACATTCCCGCCGTCAGGGCTCAGACTGAGAGAGGCTGGACTGAGGGATTGCAGGCCTGTTGTAAGGTAGGTCCTCACCAGACATCACAGGCAACAATGTTGCCTATGGGCACAAACCCACCGTCGCTGGACCAGACAGGAAAAAGTGCTCTTCACTGACGAGCTACGGTTTTGTCTCACCGGTGGTGATGGTCGGATTCGCATTTATTGTCGAAGGAATGAGCGTTACACCGAGGCCTGTACTCTGGAGCGGGATTGATTTGGAGGTGGAGGGTCCGTCATGGTCTGGGGCGTTGTGTCACAGTATGATCGGACTGAGCTTGCTGTAATTGCAGGCAATCTCAACGCTGTGCTTTACACGGAAGACATCCTTCTCCCTCATGTGGTACCCTTCCTGCAGGCTCATCCTGACATGACCCTCCAGCATGACAATGCCACCAGCCTTACTGCTTGTTCTGTGCGTGATTTCCTGCAAGACAGGAATGTCAGTGTTCTGCCATGGCCAGTGAAGAGTCCGGATCTCAATCCCATTGAGCACGTCTGGGACCTGTTGGATCAGAGGGTCAGGGATAGGGCCATTCCACCCAGAAATGTCCAGAAACTCGCAGGTGCCTTGGTGGAAGAGTGGGGTAACATCTCACAGCAAGATCTGGCAAATCTGGTGCAGTCCATGAGGAGGAGATGCACTGCAGTACTTAATGCAGCTGGTGGCCACACCAGATACTGACTGTTACTTTTGATTTTGACCCCCCCCCCCTTTGTTCAGGGACACATTATTCCATTTCTGTTAGTCACACGTCTTTGGAACTTAATCAGTTTGTCTCAGGTGTTGAATCTTGTTATGTTCATACAAATATTTACACATGTTAAGTTTGCTGAAAATTAAATGCAGTTGACAGTGAGGACGTTTCTTTGTTTGCTGAGTTTAATTCCTTCCTTCAAGCTATTGGAGACAGAGTGATTTACTCTAACGTAAATCTATGCAGTTGGAAAGCATGTTGAAAACTTCAAGCTCTTTTGAAAGGAAAGTAGGCTACATACAATGTAATTCAAGAAAGAGTCAAGCACAGCATAGGCTTATTAAAATTAAGTCAATTAAATTCCTGGCAGCATTCTTACACTAAACCTTCTCCCAAAAGAGAAGACAAATGTGCTTCAGGACAGTCACTGAATATTAACTTTATTTGTACATTTTTAAAAAAGAACGTACTTTGCTAAACTTTCTTTGGAAATGGAGGGAATTCAAGAGAACAAACCATTGAGTTGAATAGTTCCTTCTTTTTCCTGATGTCTATTCTATTCTATCCTGACTACTATTCTATTCTGATGTCTATTCTATTCTATCCTGACTACTATTCTATTCTGATGTCTATTCTATTCTATCCTGACTACTATTCTATTCTGATGTCTATTCTATTCTATCCTGATGTCTATTCTTTCCTGACTACTATTCTAGCCTGGCCACTATTTCATTCTGATGTCTATTCTATTCTATCCTGACTACTATTCCTTTCTGATGTCTATTCTATTCTGACCACTATTTCATTCTGATGTCTATTCTATTCTATCCTGACTACTTTTCCTTTATGATGTCTATTCTATTCTGATGTCTATTAAATGATATCCTGATGTCTATTCTATTCCATTCAAATGTCTATTCTATTCTATATGATGTCTATTCTATTCTGATGTCTATTAAATTATATCCTGATGTCTATTCTATTCCATTCTGACGTCTATTCTATTATATCCTGACTACTATTCCTTTCTGATGTCTATTCTATTCTGATGTCTATTAAATTATATCCTGATGTCTATTCTATTCCATTCTGACGTCTATTCTATTCTATCCTGACTACTATTCTATTCTGATGTCTATTCTATTCTATCCTGACTACTATTCTATTCTGATGTCTATTCTATTCTATCCTGACTACTATTCTATTCTGATTTCTATTCTATTCTATCCTGACTACTATTCTATTCTGATTTCTATTCTATTCTATCCTGACTACTGTTCTATTCTGATGTCTATTCTATTCCATTCTGACGTCTATTCTATTCTATCCTGACTACTATTCTATTCTGATGTCTATTCTATTCTATCCTGACTACTATTCTATTCTGATGTCTATTCTATTCTATCCTGACTACTATTCTATTCTGATTTCTATTCTATTCTATCCTGACTACTGTTCTATTCTGATGTCTATTCTATTCTATCCTGACTACTGTTCTATTCTGATGTCTATTCTATTCTATCCTGACTACTATTCTATTCTGATGTCTATTGTATTCTGACTACTATTCTATCCTGATGTCTATTATATTCTATCCTGACTACTATTCTATTCTGATGTCTATTCAATTCTATCATGACTACTATTCTATTCTGATGTCTATTGTATTCTGACTACTATTATATCCTGATGTCTATTATATTCTATCCTGACTACAATTCTATTCTGATGTCTATTCTATTCTATCCTGATGTCTATTCTTTCCTGACTACTATTCTAGCCTGGCCACTATTTCATTCTGATGTCTATTCTATTCTATCCTGACTACTATTTCTTTCTGATGTCTATTCTATTCTGACCACTATTTCATTCTGATGTCTATTCTATTCTATCCTGACTACTTTTCCCTTTATGATGTCTATTCTATCCTGATGTCTATTCTATTCCATTCAAATGTCTATTCTATTCTATATGATGTCTATTCTATTCTGATGTCTATTAAATTATATCCTGACGTCTATTCTATTCCATTCAAACGTCTATTCTATTCTATTTGATGTCTATTCTATTCTATTCTGTCCTGACATCTATTCTATTGTGCAGAGTCAGAACAAATCAATCTGGGCTTATTGATGTCAGCTTTGTAAATTAGATTATCTCTCCTGACTGACTGTGTAGGATTCCATTATGATGCTAATATCCATGGTGTTGAGAGCAATGTGTGTAGTGGTGGTGGTGGGGGTGTGTTTTTGAGAGAGAGTGTGAGAGAGAGAGAGAGAGAGAGAGAGAGACTGACTGATAGAAAACTGAGGAAAACAATGACAAGGTACAGACTCAGTGAGCAAAGTCTTGCTATAGTGACTGGTCGTCACAGACAAACTCTGGCTTTCCAGAGTGCTCCAGGGGAGAGGTATAGACAGAGCTTAATTTCCTATTGCACTGTGACAAATACTCAGACCTAAGAGAATATTTATTTCCACAAATTATCATTCAATACAAAGAATTTGAAACTATAAAAGATTAAGAAAAAATCTAATATTTATTGGGTGAAAAGCCAAAACGTGCAGTTTTGGCAGCCAAATATGTGTGCTCCTGCTACAACCTGAGGGACAGCCAGTGAAAAGTGCAATGTAATGTCGATAATATTTCCCATCTTGTTTTGTTTTGTCTTTCATACCACGTCATGTGTCTTCTCAGTCATGTTGACACTGGTCTACTACCACGTCATGTGTCTTCTCAGTCATGTTGACACTGGTCGACTACCAGGTCATGTGTCTTCTCAGTCATGTTGACACTGGTCTACTACCAGGTCATGTGTCTTCTCAGTCATGTTGACACTGGTCTACTACCAGGTCATGTGTCTTCTCAGTCATGTTGACACTAGTCTACTACCAGGTCATGTGTCTTCTCAGTCATGTTGACACTAGTCTACTACCAGGTCATGTGTCTTCTCAGTCATGTTGACACTAGTCTACTACCAGGTCATGTGTCTTCTCAGTCATGTTGACACTAGTCTACTACCACGTCATGTGTCTTCTCAGTCATGTTGACACTAGTCTACTACCAGGTCATGTGTCTTCTCAGTCATGTTGACACTAGTCTACTACCAGGTCATGTGTCTTCTCAGTCATGTTGACACTAGTCTACTACCAGGTCATGTGTCTTCTCAGTCATGTTGACACTAGTCTACTACCACGTCATGTGTCTTCTCAGTCATGTTGACACTAGTCTACTACCAGGTCATGTGTCTTCTCAGTCATGTTGACACTAGTCTACTACCAGGTCATGTGTCTTCTCAGTCATGTTGACACTGGTCGACTACCAGGTCATGTGTCTTCTCAGTCATGTTGACACTAGTCTACTACCAGGTCATGTGTCTTCTCAGTCATGTTGACACTGGTCTACTACCAGGTCATGTGTCTTCTCAGTCATGTTGACACTAGTCTACTACCAGGTCATGTGTCTTCTCAGTCATGTTGACACTGGTCTACTACCAGGTCATGTGTCTTCTCAGTCATGTTGACACTGGTCTACTACCAGGTCATGTGTCTTCTCAGTCATGTTGACACTAGTCTACTACCACGTCATGTGTCTTCTCAGTCATGTTGACACTAGTCTACTACCAGGTCATGTGTCTTCTCAGTCATGTTGACACTAGTCTACTACCAGGTCATGTGTCTTCTCAGTCATGTTGACACTAGTCTACTACCAGGTCATGTGTCTTCTCAGTCATGTTGACACTAGTCTACTACCACGTCATGTGTCTTCTCAGTCATGTTGACACTAGTCTACTACCAGGTCATGTGTCTTCTCAGTCATGTTGACACTAGTCTACTACCAGGTCATGTGTCTTCTCAGTCATGTTGACACTGGTCGACTACCAGGTCATGTGTCTTCTCAGTCATGTTGACACTAGTCTACTACCAGGTCATGTGTCTTCTCAGTCATGTTGACACTGGTCTACTACCAGGTCATGTGTCTTCTCAGTCATGTTGACACTAGTCTACTACCAGGTCATGTGTCTTCTCAGTCATGTTGACACTGGTCTACTACCAGGTCATGTGTCTTCTCAGTCATGTTGACACTGGTCTACTACCAGGTCATGTGTCTTCTCAGTCATGTTGACACTGGTCTACTACCATTTATTTATATATAAATATATATGTATACAGTGAGAGAGAGAGCGAGAGAGAGAGAAACAGTGAGAGAGAGAGCGAGAGAGAGAGAAACAGTGAGAGGGAGCGCGAGAGAGAGAGAAACAGTGAGAGAGAGAGAGAGAGAGAGAAACAGTGAGAGGGAGCGCGAGAGAGAGAGAAACAGTGAGAGGGAGCGCGAGAGAGAGAGAAACAGTGAGAGAGAGAGCGAGAGAGAGAGAAACAGTGAGAGGGAGCGCGAGAGAGAGAGAAACAGTGAGAGAGAGAGAGAGAGAGAGAAACAGTGAGAGGGAGCGCGAGAGAGAGAGAAACAGTGAGAGAGAGAGAGAGAGAGAGAGAAACAGTGAGAGGGAGCGCGAGAGATAGAGAAACAAGTGGAGAGAGAGATGAGAGAGAGAGAAAACAGTGAGAGTAGAGAGACGAGTGACAGAGAGCGTACAGAGAGAGAGAGCGCGAAGGAGAGAGAGTGAGTGACAAGAGAGAGAGAGAAGAGAGAGAGAGAGATGACAGTAACAGTAACAGTGAGAGGAGAGAGAGAGAGAGAGAGAGAGAGAGAGAGAGAGAGAGAGACAGAAGAGAGAGGAGAATGAGAGAGAGAGAGCGAGAAGGAGAGGGAGTGAAGTGACAGAGAGAAGAGAGAGGAGAAGAGAGAGAAGGAGAGAGGACAGAGAAGAGAGAAGAGAGGTAGGAGAGAGAGTGACAGTAAAACAAGTGAGAGAGGAGAAGAGGAGAAGAGAGAGAGGAGAGAAGAGTGACAGAGAGCGACTAGAGAGATAGGACGAGAGAAGAGAGAAGAGTAGAGAGAGAGAGAGAGGAGTGAACAGTTAACAGTGAGAAAGAGATAGAGAGAGAGAGATAGGAGAGAGAGAGAGAGAGAAACAGTGTGTGAGAGAGAGAGAGAGAGAGAGAGAGAGAGAGTGACAGAGAGAGAGAGAGAGAGAGAGAGAGTGACAGTAACAGTGTGAGAGAGAGAGAGTAACAGTGAGAGAGCTAATTCTATCTGCAGGGAACAGAACCAGTGAATCCAGGTGATAGACACTGACACAGTCCACAATGAATACATCACATACAGATACAGGATCTTAATTTGAACCAGTTTGGAAAATAGTCCTGCTGCCACAGGACCAAGGGGGGTTGATAAATATTTCCTATGGGGAAATCACAAACTTCTAAATCCTTTTTAAACTTTAAATATATTACGCGTATTGCAAAATTCCTGCAATAACAGGATAATCAAATCACAAATGGTCATTTGTTACATACAGCCTCAGAACAGACACAACTCTGGACACAAACAAATTTGAAAGGCTTCAATCTTCAATCACCTGAAGACCGTGTTCCCCAGTTGATATCCATTCAAAAAGTGTAGATGGACAGCTCACCCCAGGAATGAGGAACACTGACTTACACAACAGCATTGTTTTTCAATTTAAACAATTATTATTTTGAGAAAGTACTGTAAAGTATGGGGGGGGGGGGGGACACACACATTCAAAAGGCAAATCATCAATCATCAGGAGAATGAGTTTATATTCATGCTTCTAAGTAAAGATGTTTCTGAAACATGAACTCAAACAGCATTGTTCTTAATAGGGATAGGCGTTCCGCTAGCAACCCATCCGCTGAAAATGCAGAGCGCCAAATTCAAAATACACAAATAATCATAATAAACATTCATAAAAAGATACAAGTGTTATACATCTTAAAGATTAACTTCTTGTTAATCCAGCCGCTGTGTCAGATTTCAAAAAGGCTTTACGGCGAAAGCATACCATGTGATTATCTGAGGACAGCGCCCTGCTTACAAAAGCATACAAACATTTTCCAGCCAAGTAAAGGAGGTCAGAAGTCAGAAATAGCGATGAAATTAATCACTTACCTTTGATGATCTTCATCTGGTTGCAGTCACAAGAGTCCCAGTTACACAATAAATGTTTGTTTTGTTCGATAAAGTCCCTCTTTATATCCCAAAAACTCTGTTTTGTTCAGTAATCCACTGGCTCAAAGGTGTTCAAAACATGCAGACAAATACATCCTAATAATACCAGTAAAGTTTGTCGAAACATGTCAAACGATGTTTATAATTAATCCTCAGGGGGTCAAATGTCTAAATAATCAATAATATTTCAACCGGACAATAGCGTATTCAATAGAAAGGAAAAACAATGAAGGGCGCGCAATCGGTCACGCGTGCAAACCAGCTCTGCATTCTTCCTCAGTCCACTGACCAAAAGGTCTCATTCTTCCTTATTTTTCAGAAAACAAGCCTGAAACAATGTCTAAAGACTGTTGACATCTAGTGGAAGCCATAGGAATTGCAATCTGGGTCCTAACCCATTAGATACTGTAAAGGGATTCAATTGAAAAGCACCCACAAGAGAAAAATACCACTTCCTGGATGGATTTTCCTCAGGTTTTCGGCATGACATATCAGTTATGTTATACTCAAAAACATTATTTTAACAGTTTTGGAAACTTTAGCGTGTTTCTATCCAATATTACCATGCATATGCATATCCTAGCTTCTGGGCCTGAGTAACAGGCAGTTTACTTTAGGCACCTCAGTCATCCAAACTACTGAATACTGACCCCTATCCCTTACAATCCCCATGAATGCATAGAACACACAGTGGATGGATACCTGAAGAAGAATTAGATTTCAACTCATTCAAAAAGGCAAATCTACTGAAGGATGTGTCCTGACGTCAAAGACGTCAAAAACTTTGTATGGAAATAGTTTCTGAAATGGTGAAATGTTTTACTCTGCATAGGTACACTTCCTGGACAGCATCAAGTTTCATTTGAATTTGAGATAACTTGTTATAGACAGAGATAGAATGACAATAGTAACTTATTCTAATACATTTTTACCTCATCTAAACGTTTGTTCCTCTATTACCTAACATTAACAGTTCTCAACTGAATCTAGTGTCACAGAATAACTTTAGACCGTCCCCTCGCCCATACCCGGGCGCGAACCAGGGACCCTCTGCACACATCAACAACAGCCACCCTCGAAGCATCGTTACCCATCGCTCCACAAAAGCCACGGCCCTTGCAGAGCAAAGGGGGAACTACTACTTCAAGGTCTCAGAGCAAGTGACGTCACTGATTGAAACGCTATTTAGCGCGCAACACCGCTAACTAAGCTAGCCGTTTCACATCCGTTACACCAGCACCACCGCTAACTAGCTAGCCGTTTCACATCTGTTGCAGATTTGTATAGACATGACGTTTCATCGCTGATATAATCTGTACTTTATTTTCCAACATTAGATCCTAACACGTTGTTTCACGTAAAATATTATTGACTCGTTCCTCATCCTTTCTTTTTTTTATATACTCAACTTTTCTGTCAAAGCTGAATTTGATAATAAATGTTGGCCCAAACGTAGCTCCATAATGAGAAAAAGTAGGTAAAAATGCAGTCAATTTATGATGAATTTGCTCAATTTATCTCATATGTTCATTCATCTAGAAATTATTATGCTGCCATTTTACCATAAAGAGTTATTCACACAACACACAGTTATTTTAACATGTACAACACACAAGTACATTGTATACAGTCATTACTATTCAACATGTCCCTCACCTGGGATTTGAACTCACAACCTCTCGGTTCACAGCATTCCAAACTCCCAGTTTTTCCACCATGTCTGTGTCAATAACTGATTTAAACTATATTGCTACACTTTGCACTTTAAAGTAAATCTCAGCTCTGTTAAAAGTAAACTCAAGCAAAACAATTGTATTTCTCATAGTGATTCAGGAGTACCATTAAAACAGGTTAATATACCCCACCAACATTAGACAACTATACAGATACAACAAAAACTGGCTGAAATAAATCACTGATGAGAGAATAGTTATATTAACTGGTAAACGACATAGACATGGTGGCATAGCAGGAAGATCAGTAATGCCATGAACTAAGAGGTTGTGAGTTCAAATGACTGGGATCAGACTGCTTTTCAACAGACATTGGGAGAAGAAGTCACCTTTCAATAACCTAAAACACAAGGTAAAAAAATCTACACTGGAGTTGCTTCCAGTGGGTGGGGGTGGTGGGGGGGGGAATCAGGGAACACTTTGTCCCGAAAAGTTGAGTAAACATAAAAATGTCTGTTGAACCAGTTACTTAACAACAACTAGATCGGTGGGTGTTTGTTTACAGTGCACACAGTATCGGTGGGTGTTTGTTTACAGTGCACACAGCTCTGGATATCTCTTTGGCGATGAAACGTCATAATGTATAATATACATGCCAAATGGCACCCTATTCTATTTATAGTGCACTACAGGACCCATAGGGCTCCAGTCAAAAGTAGTGCACTACAGGACCCATAGGGCTCTAGTCAAAACTAGCTCACTAAAGGACCCATAGGCCTCTAGTCAAAAGTAGTGCACTACAGGACCCATAGGGCTCTAGTCAAAAGTAGTGCACTACAGGACCCATAGGGCTCCAGTCAAAAGTAGTGCACTACAGGACCCATAGGGCTCTAGTCAAAAGTAGTGCACTACAGGATCCATAGGGCTCTAGTCAAAAGTAGTGCACTACAGGACCCATAGGGCTCTAGTCAAAAGTAGTGCACTACAGGACCCATAGGGCTCTAGTCAAAAGTAGTGTACTACAGGACCCATAGGGCTCTAGTCAAAAGTAGTGCACTACAGGACCCATAGGGCTCTAGTCAAAAGTAGTGCACTACAGGACCCATAGGGCTCTAGTCAAAAGTAGTGTACTACAGGACCCATAGGGCTCTAGTCAAAAGTAGTGCACTACAGGACCCATAGGGCTCTAGTCAAAAGTAGTGCACTACAGGACCCATAGGGCTCTAGTCAAAACTAGCTCACTAAAGGACCCATAGGGCTCTAGTCAAAAGTAGTGCACTACAGGATCCATAGGGCTCTAGTCAAAAGTAGTGCACTACAGGACCCATAGGGCTCTAGTCAAAAGTAGTGCACTACAGGACCCATAGGGCTCTAGTCAAAAGTAGTGTACTACAGGACCCATAGGGCTCTAGTCAAAAGTAGTGCACTACAGGACCCATAGGGCTCTAGTCAAAAGTAGTGCACTACAGGACCCATAGGGCTCTAGTCAAAAGTAGTGCACTACAGGACCCATAGGGCTCTAGTCAAAATAGTGCACTACAGGACCCATAGGGCTCTAGTCAAAAGTAGTGCACTACAGGACCCATAGGGCTCTAGTCAAAAGTAGTGCACTACAGGACCCATAGGGCTCCAGTCAAAAGTAGTGCACTACAGGACCCATAGGGCTCTAGTCAAAAGTAGTGCACTACAGGACCCATAGGGCTCTAGTCAAAAGTAGTGCACTACAGGACCCATAGGGCTCTAGTCAAAAGTAGTGCACTACAGGACCCATAGGGCTCTAGTCAAAACTAGCTCACTAAAGGACCCATAGGGCTCTAGTCAAAAGTAGTGCACTACAGGACCCATAGGGCTCTAGTCAAAAGTAGTGCACTACAGGACCCATAGGGCTCTAGTCAAAACTAGCTCACTAAAGGACCCATAGGGCTCTAGTCAAAAGTAGTGCACTACAGGATCCATAGGGCTCTAGTCAAAAGTAGTGCACTACAGGACCCATAGGGCTCTAGTCAAAAGTAGTGCACTACAGGACCCATAGGGCTCTAGTCAAAAGTAGTGTACTACAGGACCCATAGGGCTCTAGTCAAAAGTAGTGCACTACAGGACCCATAGGGCTCTAGTCAAAAGTAGTGCACTACAGGACCCATAGGGCTCTAGTCAAAAGTAGTGCACTACAGGACCCATAGGGCTCTAGTCAAAATAGTGCACTACAGGACCCATAGGGCTCTAGTCAAAAGTAGTGCACTACAGGACCCATAGGGCTCTAGTCAAAAGTAGTGCACTACAGGACCCATAGGGCTCTAGTCAAAAGTAGTGCACTACAGGACCCATAGGGCTCTAGTCAAAAGTAGTGCACTACAGGACCCATAGGGCTCTAGTCAAAAGTAGTGCACTACAGGACCCATAGGGCTCTAGTCAAAAGTAGTGCACTACAGGACCCATAGGGCTCTAGTCAAAAGTAGTGCACTACAGGACCCATAGGGCTCTAGTCAAAAGTAGTGCACTACAGGACCCATAGGGCTCTAGTCAAAACTAGCTCACTAAAGGACCCATAGGGCTCTAGTCAAAAGTAGTGCACTACAGGACCCATATGTCACGTTCTGACCTTAGTTCCTTTGTTATGTCTTAGTTTTAGTATGGTCAGGACGTGATTTGGGTGGGTTTGTCTATGTTCCGTTTTCTATGTTGTGTTTTTGCGTTTGGCCTGGTATGGTTCTCAATCAGAGGCAGGTGTCGTTAGTTGTCTCTGATTGAGAATCATACTTAGGTAGCCTTTTCCCACCTGTGTTTCATGGGTGTTTATTTTCTGTGTCTGTGTGTTCCACACGGAACTGTTTCGGTTAGTTATTTCATGTGTCGTTTTTGTTTCAGTGTTCGATTGTTTTCATAAAGAGCATGAACATGTAACACGCAGCGCATTGGTCCTCCGATCCTTACTACTACTCCTCGTCAGAGGAGGAAGACAGCCGTTACAGAAACACCCACCACCAAAGGACCAAGCAGCGTGGTAACGGGCAGCAGCAGCGATCTCAGGAATCCTGGACAAGGGGGGAGATTCTGGACAGCAAAGGACCCTGGGCACAGGCTAGAGAATATCACCGCCCCAAGGCTGAGCTGGAGGCTGCGAAAGCAGAGAGGCGGTGGTATGAGGAAGCAGCACGGCAGCGCGGTTGGAAGCCCGAGAGGCTTAGCCACGGGGAGTGTGGCTAAGTAAGGTAGGATAGGAGACCTGAGCCAAGTCCCCCGTGCTTACTGTGGAGAGAGAGGGACCGGGCAAGCACCGTGTTATGCCGTGAGGAGCACGGTGTCCCCGGTGCGCAGGCATAGCCCAGTGCGGTACACAGCAGCGCCTCATACGGCCGGGCTCGGTTGGGCATCGAGCCAGGTGCCATGAAGCCGGCTCAGCGCATCTGGTCTCCAGTGCGTCTCCTCGGGCCGGAGTACATGGCACCAGCCTTACGCATGGTGTCCCCGGTTCGCCAGCACAGCCCAGTGCGGGCTATTTCACCTCGCCGCACTGGCCAGGCTACGGGGAGCATTCAGCCAGGTAGGGTTGGGCAGGCTCGGTGTTCGAGACCACCTCCACGCACCAGCCCTCCGGTGGCAGCCCCCCGCACCAGGCTGTCTCTCTTCCTCTCTACAGGTGCTCCCGCCTGTCCAGCGCTGCCAGAGGCTTCCTCCTGCCCAGCGCTGTCAAAGTCGCCCGTCTGTCCCGAGCTGCCAGAGTCGCCCGTCTGTCCTGAGCTGCCAGAGTCGCCCGTCTGTCCTGAGCTGCCAGAGCTGCCCGTCTGTCCTGAGCTGCCAGAGCTGCCCGTCTGTCCTGAGCTGCCAGAGTCTCCCGTCTGTCCTGAGCTACCAGAGCCGTCCGTCAGCCAGGAGCTGTCAGAGTCGTCCGTCAGTCAGGAGCTGCCAGAGCCATCAGTCAGCCAGGAGCTGCCAGAGTCGTCCGTCAGCCAGGAACTGCCAGAGTCATCCGTCAGCCAGGAGTTAACAGAGTCGTCCGTCAGCCAGGAGTTAACAGAGCCGTCCGTCAGCCAGGAGTTGCCAGAATCGCCCGTCCATTTGGGACCCATTGCTAGGGTCCCCAGTCCGAGGTCGGCGGCGAGGGTCGCCGCTCTAAAGAGGCCACGGAGGCGGTTAAAGAGGCAGAGACAGACTAGGGTGGAGTGGGGTCCACGTCTCGCACCAGAGCCGCCACCGCGGACAGACACCCACCCAGACCCTCCCCTATAGGTTCAGGTTTTGCGGCCGGAGTCCGCACCTTTTGGTGTGGGGGGGGGGGGGGGGGGTTATGGGTGGTTATGGGTGGGTTCTTTGGTTATGTTTTTCTTTGGTTATGTTATGTTTTTGTTTAGTATGGTCAGGACGTGAGTTGGATGGTTTGTCTATGTTCCTTGTTCTATGATTTGGGATTTCTGTGTTTGGCCTGGTATGGTTCTCAATTAGAGGCAGCTGTCAATCGTTGTCCCTGACTGAGAACCATACTTAGGTAGCCTGGTTTCACTTTTGAGTTGTGGGTGATTATTTTCCGTGTCAGTGTTTGTTGCCACACGGGGACTGCTTCGTTTGTTTCGTTCTTTCACTTTGTGATTTTGTATTTTGTAGTGTTCAGTTGTACATATTAAAATGGACACTTACCACGGAAGAAGAAGAGGACGAGCGCTACACCATAGAGCTCTAGTCAAAAGTAGCGCACTACATAGGGAACAGTGCACCATTTGAGACTCAGGCCACAGGTTAACTTTAATAATAGTATTAATGACTTATTAGCCACACCGTTTCCACACCGTGTGTGTGTGTGTGTGTGTGCGTGTGTGTGTGTGTGTGTGTGTGTGTGTGTGTGTGTGTGTGTGTGTGTGTGTGTGCGACATGTATGTGTGTGAGAGTGTGCAATGGCCATTTGAAGAAAAAAAAAAGCATTGATTTGCTTTCTTCAGAGGTGATAATATTCCATACACAATGCTGTTATTATACAGTTAATTAGCGGATGTAATTTGATGGATTTCCAGCATGCATTGCACAGCGAGGGAGCTAATGTGAACAGACGGGAACAATTTATCTTTATTAGGCCGTTCTACCTTCCTCCTCTATGCAGGGTGAAATGCACACTCTCACACACATACATGTCGCACACACACACACACACACACACACACACACACACACACACACACACACACACACACACACACACACACACACACACACACACACACACATACACACACACGCACACACACACACACGCACACACACACACACACACACACACACACACACAACTGTCCTCTGAAATTGGAAAAAAAAAGTCGCTGGGAATTCACCAATCTAAAACCCTATAATTCACCTACAAAACATATGTCTAGATGTCAACATTATTTAAATTCTGTCCCCCCCCCACCCAGTTCCACCCCTGACTGTACGTACTGTATAGACTGTTACCTCCAAACTGCCTTCAGAGTTCTGTATAGACTGTTCCCTCCAAACTGCCTTTAGAGTTCTGTATAGACTGTTCCCTCCAAACTGCCTTCAGAGTTCTGTATAGACTGTTACCTCCAAACTGCTGTCAGAGTTCTGTATAGACTGTTACCTCCAAACTGCCTTCAGAGTTCTGTATAGACTGTTACCTCCAAACTGCCTTTAGAGTTCTGTATAGACTGTTACCTCCAAACTGCCTTCAGAGTTCTGTATAGACTGTTACCTCCAAACTGCCTTCAGAGGTCTGTATAGACTGTTACCTCCAAACTGCTGTCAGAGTTCTGTATAGACTGTTACCTCCAAACTGCCTTCAAAGTAATGTATAACTAGTCCTGTGCTCCTGCTCATAACATTGGGTTGTCCTGCTGTTATCGCATCACAGGAACGTTGCCTCAACATTACAACAACTCTACACACACAGACCCATACTGCCTCTACTGCCCGTCATAACCCTAGGAGCTGGACCCTGGGGCTGATATCTATTGGAGAACATTCCTTTGTCTAAACATAGCCTAACATGTGTCTGAAATGGCACCCTATTTATCTACTTACTGTGAAAATACTGCCCTACTTTTGACCAGGGTCAAATGTATAGTGCACTATATAGAGATTAGGATTCCATTTGGAAACACACAACAAGGCAACACAGCAACACAGCAACACAGCAACACAGCAACACAGCAACACAGCAGCACAGCAACACAGCAACACAGCAACGCAGCAACACAGCAACACAGCAACACAGCAACACAACAGCAACACAGCAACACAGCAGCACAGCAACACAGCAACACAGCAACGCAACAGCAACACAGCAACACAGCAACACAGCAACACAACAACACAACAACACAACAGCAACACAGCAACACAGCAACACAGCAACACAGCAGCAACACAGCAACACAGCAACACAGCAACACAGCAGCAACACAGCAACACAGCAACACAGCTACACAGCAACACAGCAACACAGCAACACAACAGCAACACAGCAACACAGCAGCAAAGCACAACAGCAACACAACAGCAACACAGCAACACAGCAACACAGCAACACAGCAGCACAGCAACACAGCAGCACAGCAACACAGCAACACAGCAACACAGCAGCACAGCAACACAGCAGCACAGCAACACAGCAGCACAGCAACACAGCAACACAGCAACACAACAGCAACACAGCAACACAGCAACACAGCAACACAGCAACACAGCAGCACAGCAACACAGCAGCAACACAGCAGCACAGCAACACAGCAACACAGCAACACAGCAGCACAGCAACACAGCAACACAGCAGCACAGCAACACAGCAACACAGCAGCACAGCAACACAGCAACACAGCAACACAGCAACACAGCAGCAACACGCAACACAGCAGCACAGCAACACAGCAACACAGCAGCACAGCAGCACAGCAACACAGCAGCACAGCAACACAGCAGCACAGCAACACAGCAGCACAGCAACACAGCAACACGGCAGAACACAGATGTTTTTGTGCCAAGATGATTATTCCCACTGGCCTCTGGGGGGAGATGGATGTACTGATGGATCAGTTTGTACACACCAGGTGTGTACAACACTGACAGGAGGGGTGTCTGCCTGTCTGTCTGTCTGTCTGTCTGTCTGTGTGCGCATGTGTGTGAGAGAAACAGCATGCGAGAGAAAGAGAGAGAGAGAGAAGGGTGTGTGTGTGTGTGTGTGTGTGTGTGTGTGTGTGTGTGTGTGTGTGTGTGTGAACGAGCGTGTGCATCAGTAGTGCACATGCTTGCGGGTCTATTGGCCCAGCAGCTACAGAGATAAACTTATCTAAGTCCCAAAGCCTTGTCCCCCAACCCTGCCCAACCCTCCCCCCATGCCTCCACAGCTCTCCTCCCCATCCCTCCTCCCCATGCCTCCACAACTCTCCTCTCCTCCCCATCCCTCCTCCCCATGCCTCCACAGCTCTCCTCTCCTTCCCATCCCTCCTCCCCATGCCTCCACTGCTCTCCTCTCCTTCCCATCCCTCCTCCTCATGCCTCCACAACTCTCCTCTCCTCCCATCCCTCCTCACCATGCCTCCACAGCTCCCCTCTCCTCCCAATCCCTCCACAGCTCTCCTCTCCTCCCCATCCCTCCTCCCCATGCCTCCACAGCTCTCCTCTCCTCCCAATCTCTTCACAGCTTTCCTCTCCTCCCCATCCCTCCTCCCCATGCCTCCACAGCTCTCCTCTCCTCCCCAACCCTCCTCCCCATGCCTCCACAGCTCTCCTCTCCTCCCCATCCCTCCTCCCCATGCCTCCACAGCTCCCCTCTCCTCCCCATGCCTCCTAAGCTCTTCTCTCCTCCCTATCCCTCCTCGCCATGCCTCCTAAGCTCTTCTCTCCTCCCCATCACTCCTCCCCATGCCTCCACAGCTCTCCTCTCCTCCCAATCTCTTCACAGCTCTCCTCCCCACCCCCCATGCCTCCACAGCTCTCCTCTCCTTCCCATCCCTCCACAGCTCTCCTCTCCTCTCCTCCCATCCCTCCTCCCCATGCCTCCACAGCTCTCCCCTCCTGCCCATGCCTCCACAACTCTCCTCTCCTCCCCATCCCTCCACAGCTCTCCCCTCCTGCCCATCCCTCCACAGCTCTCCTCTCCTCTCCTCCCCATCCCTCCACGACATCCCTCCACAGCTTTCCTCTCCTCCCCATGCCTCCACAGATCTCCTCTCCTCCAAATCCGTCCACAGCACTCCTCTCCTCCCCATGCCTCCACAGCTCTCCTCTCCTCCCCATGCCTCCACAGCTCTCCTCTCTTCCCCATGCCTCCACAGCTCTCCTCTCCTCCAATCTCTTCACAGCTTTCCTCTCCTCCCCATCCCTCCTCCCCATGCCTCCACAGCTCTCCTCTCCTCCCCATCCCTCCTCCCCATGCCTCCACAGCTCTCCTCTCCTCCCCATGCCTCCACAGCTCTCCTCTCCTCCCCATGCCTCCACAGCTCTCCTCTCCTCCCCATCCCTCCTCCCCATGCCTCCACAGCTCCCCTCTCCTCGTCATGCCTCCTAAGCTCTTCTCTCCTCCCTATCCCTCCTCGCCATGCCTCCTAAGCTCTTCTCTCCTCCCCATCACTCCTCCCCATGCCTCCACAGCTCTCCTCTCCTCCCAATCACTTCACAGCTCTCCTCCCCACCCCCCCATGCCTCCACAGCTCTCCTCTCCTCCCCATCCCTCCTCCCCATGCCTCCAAAGCTCTCCCCTCCTGCCCATGCCTCCACAACTCTCCTCCCCATCCCTCCACAGCTCTCCTCTCCTCCCCATCCCTCCACGCCATCCCTCCACAGCTCTCCTCTCCTCCCCATGCCTCCACAGATCTCCTCTCCTCCCAATCCGTCCACAGCTCTCCTCTCCTCCCCATGCCTCCACAGCTCTCCTCTCCTCCCCATGCCTCCACAGCTCTCCTCTCCTCCCCATGCCTCCACAGATCTCCTCTCCTCCCCATGCCTCCACAGCTCTCCTCTCCTCCCCATCCGTCCACAGCTCTCCTCTCCTCCCCATGCCTCCACAGCTCTCCTCTCCTCCCCATGCCTCCACAGCTCTCCTCTCCTCTCCATGCCTCCACAGCTCTCTTCTCCTCTCCATGCCTCCACAGCTCTCCTCTCCTCCACAACCCTCCCTTCCTCTCCCTATACCTCTCCATGCCTCCACAGCTCTCCTCTCCTCCCCATCCCTCCACAGCTCTCCCCTCCTGCCCATCCCTCCACAGCTCTCCTCTCCTCCCCATGCCTCCACGCCATCCCTCCACAGCTCTCCTCTCATCCCCATCCCTCCTCCCCATCCCTCCACAGCTCTCCTCTCCTCCCCATGCCTCCACAGCTCTCCTCTCCTCCCCATGCCTCCACAGCTCTCCTCTCCTCCCCATCCCTCCACAGCTCTCCTCTCATCCCCATCCCTCCTCCCCATCCCTCCACAGCTCTCCTCTCCTCGTCATGCCTCCACAGCTCTCCTCTCCTCTCCATGCCTCCACAGCTCTCCTCTCCTCCCCATGCCTCCACAGCTCTCCTCTCCTCCCCATCCCTCCTCCCCATCCCTCCACAGCTCTCCTCTCCTCTCCATGCCTCCACAGCTCTCCTCTCCTCCCCATGCCTCCACAGCTCTCCTCTCCTCCCCATCCCTCCTCCCCATCCCTCCACAGCTCTCCTCTCCTCCCCATGCCTCCACAGCTCTCCTCTCCTCCCCATGCCTCCACAGCTCCCCTCTTCTCCCCATGCCTCCTAAGCTCTTCTCTCCTCCCTATCCCTCCTCGCCATGCCTCCTAAGCTCTTCTCTCCTCCCCGTCACTCCTCCCCATGCCTCCACAGCTCTCCTCTCCTTCCAATCTCTTCACAGCTCTCCTCCCCACCCCCCCATGCCTCCACAGCTCTCCTCTCCTTCCCATCCCTCCACAGCTCTCCTCTCCTCCCATCCCTCCTCCCCATGCCTCCACAGCTCTCCCCTCCTGCCCATGCCTCCACAACTCTCCTCTCCTCCCCATCCCTCCACAGCTCTCCCCTCCTGCCCATCCCTCCACAGCTCTCCTCTCCTCCCCATCCCTCCACGACATCCCTCCACAGCTCTCCTCTCCTCCCCATGCCTCCACAGATCTCCTCTCCTCCCAATCCGTCCACAGCTCTCCTCTCCTCCCCATGCCTCCACAGCTCTCCTCTCCTCCCCATGCCTCCACAGCTCTCCTCTCTTCCCCATGCCTCCACAGCTCTCCTCTCCTCCCAATCTCTTCACAGCTTTCCTCTCCTCCCCATCCCTCCTCTCCATGCCTCCACAGCTCTCCACTCCTCCCCATCCCTCCTCCCCATGCCTCCACAGCTCTCCTCTCCTCCCCATGCCTCCACAGCTCTCCTCTCCTCCCATGCCTCCACAGCTCTCCTCTCCTCCCCATCCCTCCTCCCCATGCCTCCACAGCTCCCCTCTCCTCGTCATGCCTCCTAAGCTCTTCTCTCCTCCCTATCCCTCCTCGCCATGCCTCCTAAGCTCTTCTCTCCTCCCCATCACTCCTCCCCATGCCTCCACAGCTCTCCTCTCCTCCCAATCTCTTCACAGCTCTCCTCCCCACCCCCCCATGCCTCCACAGCTCTCCTCTCCTCCCCATCCCTCCTCCCCATGCCTCCAAAGCTCTCCCCTCCTGCCCATGCCTCCACAACTCTCCTCCCCATCCCTCCACAGCTCTCCTCTCCTCCCCATCCCTCCACGCCATCCCTCCACAGCTCTCCTCTACTCCCCATGCCTCCACAGATCTCCTCTCCTCCCAATCCGTCCACAGCTCTCCTCTCCTCCCCATGCCTCCACAGCTCTCCCCTCCTTCCCATCCCTCCACAGCTCTCCTCTCCTCCCCATGCCTCCACGCCATCCCTCCACAGCTCTCCTCTCATCCCCATCCCTCCTCCCCATCCCTCCACAGCTCTCCTCTCCTCCCCATGCCTCCACAGCTCTCCTCTCTTCCCCATGCCTCCACAGCTCTCCTCTCCTCCCAATCTCTTCACAGCTTTCCTCTCCTCCCCATCCCTCCTCTCCATGCCTCCACAGCTCTCCACTCCTCCCCATCCCTCCTCCCCATGCCTCCACAGCTCTCCTCTCCTCCCCATGCCTCCACAGCTCTCCTCTCCTCCCATGCCTCCACAGCTCTCCTCTCCTCCCCATCCCTCCTCCCCATGCCTCCACAGCTCCCCTCTCCTCGTCATGCCTCCTAAGCTCTTCTCTCCTCCCTATCCCTCCTCGCCATGCCTCCTAAGCTCTTCTCTCCTCCCCATCACTCCTCCCCATGCCTCCACAGCTCTCCTCTCCTCCCAATCTCTTCACAGCTCTCCTCCCCACCCCCCCATGCCTCCACAGCTCTCCTCTCCTCCCCATCCCTCCTCCCCATGCCTCCAAAGCTCTCCCCTCCTGCCCATGCCTCCACAACTCTCCTCCCCATCCCTCCACAGCTCTCCTCTCCTCCCCATCCCTCCACGCCATCCCTCCACAGCTCTCCTCTACTCCCCATGCCTCCACAGATCTCCTCTCCTCCCAATCCGTCCACAGCTCTCCTCTCCTCCCCATGCCTCCACAGCTCTCCCCTCCTTCCCATCCCTCCACAGCTCTCCTCTCCTCCCCATGCCTCCACGCCATCCCTCCACAGCTCTCCTCTCATCCCCATCCCTCCTCCCCATCCCTCCACAGCTCTCCTCTCCTCCCCATGCCTCCACAGCTCACCTCTCCTCTCCATGCCTCCACAGCTCTCCTCTCCTCCCCATGCCTCCACAGCTCTCCTCTCCTCCCCATCCCTCCTCCCCATCCCTCCACAGCTCTCCTCTCCTCCCCATGCCTCCACAGCTCTCCTCTCCTCCCCATGCCTCCACAGCTCTCCTCTCCTCCCCATCCCTCCCCAGCTCTCTTCTTCTCCCCAAGCCTCCCCAGCTTTCTCCAACTCTCCTATCAGAGCGAAGGAGACCATCTGTGGGTTGATAATTGAGGCCGTGGGGTTGAGAAACACTCCCCAACAGCTCTGCCATTATTCCACTGTACTGAGAGACACAGAGACAGAGCGAAAGAGCGCATGTGTACGTTTGTGTGAGACTGTTGTAACTCTGTTAGCAGGGTGAACAGAGCGAGAGCTGTGTTGGTGTCAATCCCACAACAGATTGAGGCGCTAGGAATTAATTAGCTCCTGTTGTTTTGTGTTGGGTGTTGGAGAGACAGGGAAAACTGCTGTGTTGAGTGTTGGAGAGACAGAGAAAACTGTTGTGTTGAGTGTTGGAGAGACAGGGAAACCTGTTGTGTTGTGTGTTGGAGAGACAAGGAAAACTGTTGTGTTGTGTGTTGGAGAGACAGGGAAAACTGTTGTGTTGTGTTGAGTGTTGGAGAGACAGGGAAAACTGTTGTGTTGAGTGTTGGAGAGACAGGGAAAACTGTTGTGTTGTGTGTTGGAGAGACAGGGAAAGGTGTTGTGTTGTGTGAACAGTCTATAGGTCTTCAAAGAGAGACACAGAGGGGACTGGAGAGGAGCTCTCAGCTACTGCTCAGGGACAGGGACAACAACGACAACAATATGTCCAACCCTGCAAAAAATGCAACAGGTCCTAAACCCATGTCAAACACTGCATAATTCTTCTGTTAGATAACTACTCTTAGTAGCAGGTGTTGTTTGTCCTGTCTTCTTTAAGATGTGGTGATTATGTAGAAGAAA
>NC_034185.2:7373372-7430872 GCF_002021735.2 Oncorhynchus kisutch | reverse complement strand
GCCGACAGAGATAGTGACCTTGTCCTGCTACACACACTGTCTGTCTCACTTCCCAGCCGACAGAGATAGTGACCTTGTCCTGCTACACACACTGTCTGTCTCACTACCCAGCCGACAGAGATAGTGACATTGTCCTGCTACACACACTGTCTGTCTCACTTCCCAGCCGACAGAGATAGTGACCTTGTCCTGCTACACACACTGTCTGTCTCACTACCCAGCCGACAGAGATAGTGACCTTGTCCTGCAACACACACTGTCTGTCTCACTACCCAGCCGACAGAGATAGTGACCTTGTCCTGCTACACACACTGTCTGTCTCACTACCCAGCCGACAGAGATAGTGACCTTGTCCTTGAGACATACTCCCCGTTCTCTCCCAAATCTCTAGTCAGGTCGGCACCGAGCTCAGACAGTCTGTGTTTTAAAATACCACAAAGACATATTGTTTTACCCTAATTCTGACTAGGACGACACATTTATTGATTATGATTTTATACATTCTAATCAATTCCATACAATTATATGTTTCAGGGCGGAATATTCTAATCATTCAATTAACAGACAATTCTCACCTATCAGCAGTTTAAAGCTAATGTGTGATAAGACATTGATATTGTAAAAGTTATAGCCACTCATGTCCTTCAAGTTCTGTATAGCCACAGTCATGAAGTGAGTACACACCAGTGTTATAATGGCATTCAAAATGTACTGTACACCAGTGTTATAATGGCATTCAAAATGTACTGTACACCAGTGGTATAATGGCATTCAAAATGTACTGTACACCAGTGGTATAATGGCATTCAAAATGTACTGTACACACCAGTGGTATAATGGCATTCAAAATGTACTGTACACCAGTGTTATAATGGCATTCAAAATGTACTGTACACACCAGTGGTATAATGGCATTCAAAATGTACTGTACACCAGTGTTATAATGGCATTCAAAATGTACTGTACACACCAGTGGTATAATGGCATTCAAAATGTACTGTACACCAGTGTTATAATGGCATTCAAAATGTACTGTACACACCAGTGGTATAATGGCATTCAAAATGTACTGTACACACCAGTGTTATAATGGCATTCAAAATGTACTGTACACACCAGTGTTATAATGGCATTCAAAATGTACTGTACACACCAGTGTTATAATGGCATTCACAATGTACTGTACACCAGTGTTATAATGGCTTTCAAAATGTACTGTACACACCAGTGTTATAATGGCATTCGAAATGTACTGTACACCAGTGTTATAATGGCATTCAAAATGTACTGTACACCAGTGGTATAATGCATTCAAAATGTACTGTACACACCAGTGTTATAATGGCATTCAAAATGTACTGTACACACCAGTGGTATAATGGCATTCAAAATGTACTGTACACCAGTGTTATAATGGCATTCAAAATGTACTGTACACACCAGTGGTATAATGGCATTCAAAATGTACTGTACACACCAGTGTTATAATGGCATTCAAAATGTACTGTACACACCAGTGTTATAATGGCATTCAAAATGTACTGTACACACCAGTGTTATAATGGCTTTCAAAATGTACTGTACACACCAGTGTTATAATGGCATTCGAAATGTACTGTACACCAGTGTTATAATGGCATTCAAAATGTACTGTACACCAGTGGTATAATGGCATTCAAAATGTACTGTACACCAGTGTTATAATGGCATTCAAAATGTACTGTACACACCAGTGGTATAATGGCATTCAAAATGTACTGTACACCAGTGTTATAATGGCATTCAAAATGTACTGTACACACCAGTGGTATAATGGCATTCAAAATGTACTGTACACACCAGTGTTATAATGGCATTCAAAATGTACTGTACACACCAGTGTTATAATGGCATTCAAAATGTACTGTACACACCAGTGTTATAATGGCTTTCAAAATGTACTGTACACCAGTGTTATAATGGCTTTCAAAATGTACTGTACACACCAGTGTTATAATGGCATTCGAAATGTACTGTACACCAGTGTTATAATGGCATTCAAAATGTACTGTACACCAGTGGTATAATGCATTGAAAATGTACTGTACACCAGTGTTATAATGGCATTCAAAATGTACTGTACACCAGTGTTATAATGGCATTCAAAATGTACTGTACACACCAGTGGTATAATGGCATTCAAAATGTACTGTACACACCAGTGGTATAATGGCATTCAAAATGTACTGTACACACCAGTGTTATAATGGCATTCAAAATGTACTGTACACCAGTGGTATAATGGCATTCAAAATGGAGGAAGTATACAACCAGCATTATAATAGCAATAGAAATTAAGGGAGTACACGTCACCATTGTAATATCATTAAAAACATTTGATATTTTCTCTGATTTGTTCACCGACTGAATGATATTCCACAGGGACATATATACTGTGTGTTGCGTAGATTTCAGTTGATCACATCATTATTCTACTACGTAGTGACATATTACTGCTGAGTGTGAACACACATCACAAAGGACAGCAGTGCTCTTCCCATTGTGAATTATACATCATATAGATCACTCTGAGTTATTGCAGGCGTTGGTAGATAACCGTTCTGTTATGCATTGTCTGCCGCTCTGGCATTTTACAAATTACAACGATTTACATTTTGATTACATTTTAAATGCAACCAAATGCAGGATACACAAAAATAACACAAGCATGGTTCTAAAGTAGCTACTGATTTGGCTGGTGATTTGGCTACTGATTTAGCTACTGATTTAGCTGGTGATTTGGCTACTGATTTAGCTGGAGATTTGGCTACTGATTTGGCTGGTGATTTAGCTACCTATTTGGCTGGTGATTTGGCTGGTGATTTAGCTGGTGATTTGTCTACTGATTTGGCTGGTGGTTTAACTGCTGATTTGGCTGGTGATTTAGCTGGTGATTTAGCTACTGATTTGGCTGGTGATTTAGCAACTGATTTGGCTGGTGATTTAGCTGGTGATTTAGCTACTGATTTGGCTACTGAGGTAGCTACTGATTTGGCTACTGAGGTAGCTACTGATTTGGCTACTGAGGTAGCTACTGATTTGGCTACTGAGGTAGCTACTGATTTGGCTACTGAGGTAGCTACTGATTTGGCTGGTGATTTGGCTACTGATTTGGCTGGTGATTTAGCTGGTGATTTGGCTGGTGATTTGGCTGGTGATTTAGCTGGTGATTTGGCTACTGATTTAGCTACTGATTTGGCTGGAGATTTGGCTACTGATTTGGCTGGTGATTTAGCTACCTATTTGGCTGGTGATTTGGCTGGTGATTTAGCTGGTGATTTGTCTACTGATTTGGCTGGTGGTTTAACTGCTGATTTGGCTGGTGATTTAGCTGGTGATTTAGCTACTGATTTGGCTGGTGATTTAGCAACTGATTTGGCTGGTTATTTAGCTGGTGATTTAGCTACTGATTTGGCTACTGAGGTAGCTACTGATTTGGCTACTGAGGTAGCTACTGATTTGGCTACTGAGGTAGCTACTGATTTGGCTACTGAGGTAGCTACTGATTTGGCTACTGATTTGGCTACTGATTTAGATCTTTAATGTTTATTTACACACACATGCCGTTATACACACAAAGCTCTGCTACACACTAGACACTGGCAGATGGCTTGGTGCGTCATGATGTCTCATCTCTGTCACTCCCCCTGAGCTCCACTCTCCTGTAAATAGATGTGTGCAGAGCCATATATTTAGAGAGTTAGGCAGCAGTTACACGACACAACTTTGCTGTTACATGAAGCAACTCAAAACGCAACTAAACTCATCCCATGTCATCTGCTGCATTACATCGTAGTGTCATAAAAAAAATGTGTTTATCCAATTGTTTGGTTATTGTATGGATATAGACCAAATTCAGCTTGTACAATTTACCTAGCGAGCCAAATTTACTTTGTAAAGCTACAGTGGCTAGCTAACAATGAGCTAAGCAAGCTAGCAATGAATTAAGCTAACTAGCACAGTTCCTGGTGACAATTTCAGTTTAAACTGGCTAGGGAAAGGTTCAAGTAAAAAATGATATGTATTAACTGCCAAATCATGTACATAAACCATGACAATCCATGACCTGCATTTTTATACATCTCCCCGGTAGGCTAATGTATCTTCGGTCAACATTGATATCAGGTTGCACAGGACTGACACCTGTGTTGTTGACTTGACAACTGGGTCGGAATTCTGAACCTACGATTGAGTCATTATTCATTTTGATTGGCTGTTGCTTGTAACTAGTTGCACAAAATTGAAAAGTTTCAATTGGATTTAACCAATTAGCAGGTGAGTTGCTTATTAGTGTCAGGGGGAGTGTTTCACGAAGCAATCACAAAGTAACTCAGGGTCCGACGTTATTTGGATTGTGCAGATTTTACGTAGAAGCTCTACAGATGGTCAAACTATCAACAAACTATCTGTTGATAAGCAACTGCTTGATTATGTTAGGTTTAGGGTTAGGTTTAGAGTTAGAGTTAGGTTTAGAGTTAGAGTTAGGTTTAGAGTTAGGTTAGAGTTAGATTGAGGTGTTAGGTTTAGAGTTAGGTTAGAGTTAGAGTTAGATTGAGGTGTTAGGTTTAGAGTTAGATTGAGGGTTAGGTTTAGAGTTAGGTTAGAGTTACATTGAGGGTTAGGTTTAGGGTCAGGTTTAGAGTTAGATTGAGGGTTAGGTTTAGGGTCAGGTTTAGAGTATGGTATAAGGTTAGGTTTAGAGTTAGTTTTAGAGTTAGGTTAGAGTTAGGTTAGAGTTAGATTGAGGGTTAGGTTTAGAGTTAGGTTTAGAGTTAGATTGAGGGTTAGGTTTAGGGTCAGGTTTAGCATCAGGTTTAGAGTTAGGTATAAGTTTAGGTTTAGAGTTAGGTTTAGAGTTAGGTTAGAGTTAGGTTAGAGTTAGATTGAGAGTTAGGTTTAGAGTTAGATTGAGAGTTAGGTTTAGAGTTAGTTTGAGAGTTAGGTTAGAGTTAGGTTAGAGTTAGATTGAGAGTTAGGTTTAGAGTTAGGTTTAGAGTTAGGTTAGAGTTAGGTTAGAGTTAGATTGAGAGTTAGGTTTAGAGTTAGGTTTAGAGTTAGAGTTAGGTTAGAGTTAGGTTAGAGTTAGATTGAGAGTTAGGTTTAGAGTTAGGTTTAGAGTTAGGTTTAGAGTTAGATTGAGGGTTAGGTTTAGGTTTAAGGTTAGGTTTAGAGTTAGGTTTAGAGTTAGATTGAGGGTTAGGTTTAGGTTTAAGGTTAGGTTTAGAGTTAGGTTTAAGGTTAGGTTTAGAGTTAGGTTTAAGGTTAGGTTTAGAGTTAGGTTTAGAGTTAGGTTTAGAACAGGGGTGAAAGTAGATTTAATTTCTTCCCTCAGTTTTATTTTGAGTGGTCCTAACTATAGATAGGCTAGCTTTAGTATTGTTTTTAACTTGTACGTTGGAATATGCACTGTTATTAAATAAGGTAATAATGAAAGGCTAAATAACTCAGTACTAGCTACATCAATAAAAAAAAAACATTTCAAGTCGCAAAAGTGCATGCGAAATATTACCTACATTCTAGCTTTTTAGCAGACTACTGGTTTGATTGACACGTCGACACCGGATGTGCTTGCTCCCCGCCTCTACCGTTCTGTTTAAAGCATTACAGGCGTCACGTGTGAAGCTGAAAGAAACGATTACTAGTCGTCAGTAACAGATGCCGGGGGCTGGGAACTCTCCCTCCATATTTCCTTACCTTCTCTCTCCCACTCTATCATCAAATACCTCTTTAAAGATAAGTGGTGAGATTGGGTTCCTTAATGCACACGCATACACACACTCACACATATGCAAGTGCACGCACACTATCTCACGCTAACACACCCAGACTCTTTAAAGATGGGTGCTGAGATAGAGGTACTCCTAAATGGCTGTTAAGAGGATCACCTGAAGGACCTTGTCTGAACAGCACGCTACAAATTAATGAATTGTCTCTCTCTCTCTATTTTAATAACTCTCTCTCTCTCCCTCTCTCTCTTGCTTTCTCTCTCTCTTTCTTTAATGACTCTCTCTCCTCTCTCTCTTTCTCTCTCTCTCTTTCTTTAATGACTCTCTCTCTCCTCTCTCTCTCTCTTTCTTTCTTTAATGACTCTCTCTCTCCTCTCTCTCTCTCTCTCTCTCTCTCTCTCTCTCTCTCTCTCTCTCTCTCTCTCTCTCTCTCTTTCTTTAATGACTCTCTCCCCTCTCTCTCTTTCTCTCTCTCTCTCTCTCTCTCTCTCTCTCTCTCTCTCTCTCTCTCTTTCTTTAATGACTCTCTCTCTCTCTTTCTCTCTCTCTCTCTCTCTGTCTCTCTCTCTCTCTTTCTTTAATAACTCTCTCTCTCTCTTTCTCTCTCTTGCTCTCTTTTATAACTCCCTCTTTCTCCATCTCTTGTATCCCTCTCTCTCCATTTTGTTACATTACAGCCTTATTCTAAAATGTATAGACATAGATTTTTTTCCCCCCTCGTCAATCTACACATAATTACAAAGTGAAAACAGGTTTTTTGAAATTTGTGCTAATTTATTAAAAAATAATAACTGAAATATTAAATGTATATAAATATTGAAACCCTTTCCTCTACATTGTTGAGACACCTTTGGCAGTGAATACAGCCTTGTTTTCTTGGGTATGACGCTACAAACGTGGCACACCTGTATTTGGGGAGTTTCTTCCATTCTTCTCTGCAGATCCCCTCAAGCTCTGTCAGGTTGTATGGGGTGCGTCACTGCACAGCTATTTTCAGGTCACTCCAGAGATGTTCGATTGGGTTCAAGTCCGGGATCTGGCTGGGCCAATCAATGACATTCAGAGACTTATCCCGAAGCGTGTGCTTAGGGGTCGTTGTCCTGTTGGAAGGTGAACCTTCGCCCAAGTCTGAGGTCCTGAGAGTTCTGGAGCAGGTTTTCATCAAGGATCTCCCTGTATTTTTCTCTGTTCATCTTTCCCTCAATCCTGACTAGTCTCCCAGTCCCTGCTGCTGAAAAACATCCCCACAGCATGATGCTGCCACCACCATGCTTCACCGCAGGGATGGTGCCATGTTTACTCCAGATGTGACGCTTAGCATTCAGGCCGAAGAGTTCAATCTTGGTTTCATCAGACCAGAGAATCTTGTTTCTCATGGTCTGAGAGTCTTTAGGTGCCTTTTGACAAACTACAAGCGGCCTGTCATGTGCCTTTTACTGAGGAGTGGCTTCCGTCTGGCCACTCGACCATAAAGGCCTGATTAGTGGAGTGCTGCAGAGATGATTGTCCTTCTGGATTGTTCTGCCATCTCAACAAAGGAACTGGAGCTCTGTCAGAGTGACCATCGTGTTCTTGGTCACCTCCCTGACCAAACCCCTTCTCCCCTTATTGCTCAGTTTGGTTGGATGGCCAGCTCTAGTAAAAGTCTTGGTGGTTCCAAACTTCTTCCATTTAAGAATGATGGAGGCCACTTTGATCTTGGGGTCCTTCAATGCTGCAGAAAGGTTTTGCTACCATTCCCCGGAACTGTGCCTCGGCACAATCCTGTCTCAGAGCTCTCCGGACAATTCCTTCGACCTCATGGCTTTGTTTTTGTTTTGACATGCACAGTCAACTGTGAGACCTTGTAAAGGCAAGGGGTGTGCCTTTCCAAATCATGTCCAATCAATTGAACTTACAACAGGTGGACTCCGATCAAGTTGTAAAAACATCCAGAGGGATGATCAATGGAAACAGGAAACACGTGAGCTCAGTTTCAAGTCTCAAAGCAAAGGGTCTGAATACTTATGTAAATGAGATGTTTCTGTTTTTAAAGTTTAATCCATTTGCAAACATTTCTAAATACCTGTTTTAACTCTGTTATTATGGGGTATTGTTTGTAGATTGCTGAGGAATTTAATTAATTTAATGAATTTTACAGTAATGCTGTAGCGTAACAAAATGTGGGAAAAGTCTGAATTCTTCCCCAAGGGCACTATCCATATTCACAACACTCCCTCTCACTTTCATGCTCTCTCTATCTCACATCTATCCGATCTTATTATAGAAGGTTTCTGTCTCTCTAACATGCACACTAACGTGCACACTAACGTGCACACTGCCAATCTTCCTGAGGAAAGTAGACAGTGATTATAAGACGGGCAGAAGAGTGACGTGAGACATTAGGCTCTGTAGGAGCTCACTTTGTACATGTCACCCATCTACTGGTGTGTGTGGGGATCACCCCCCCCCCCCCCCCACAAACACACACACACACACACACACACCCAGAGCCATGTATTTAGAAAGCCTGAAACATTAAGGTTTCTGCATTATGATGCATTAACATGACGCTACAGCATTCTATGGCAGCCATGTTAGAACCCCATTAACATGACACTACAACATTCTATAGCAGCCATGTTAGAACCCCATTAACATGACACTACAACATTCTATAACAGCCATGTTAGAACCCCATTAACATGACACTACAAAATTCTATGGCAGCCATGTTAGAACCCCATTAACATGACACTACAACAGCCATGTTAGAACCCCATTAACATGACACTACAACATTCTATAACAGCCATGTTAGAACCCCATTAACATGACACTACATCATTCTATAACAGCCATGTTAGAACCCCATTAACATGACACTACAACAGCCATGTTAGAACCCCATTAACATGACACTACAACATTCTATAGCAGCCATGTTAGAACTCCATTAACATGATACTACAACATTCTATAGCAGCCATGTTAGAACCCCATTAACATGACACTACAACATTCTATAGCAGCCATGTTAGAACCCCATTAACATGACACTACAACATTCTATAACAGCCATGTTAGAACCCCATTAACATGACACTACAACATTCTATGTCAGCCATGTTAGAACCCCATTAACATGACACTACAACATTCTATAACAGCCATGTTAGAACCCCATTAACATGACACTACATCATTCTATAACAGCCATGTTAGAACCCCATTAACATGACACTACAACAGCCATGTTAGAACCCCATTAACATGACACTACAACATTCTATAACAGCCATGTTAGAACCCCATTAACATGACACTACATCATTCTATAACAGCCATGTTAGAACCCCATTAACATGACACTACAACAGCCATGTTAGAACCCCATTAACATGACACTACAACATTCTATAGCAGCCATGTTAGAACCCCATTAACATGACACTACAACATTATATAGCAGCCATGTTAGAACCCCATTAACATGACACTACAACATTCTATAGCAGCCATGTTAGAACCCCATTATCATGACACTACAACATTCTATAACAGTCATGTTAGAACCCCATTAACATGACACTACAACATTCTATAGCAGCCATGTTAGAACCCCATTAACATGACACTACAACATTCTATAGCAGCCATGTTAGAACTCCATTAACATGACACTACAACATTCTATAGCAGCCATGTTAGAACCCCATTAACATGACACTACAACATTCTATAGCAGCCATGTTAGAACCCCATTATCATGACACTACAACATTCTATAACAGTCATGTTAGAACCCCATTAACATGACACTACAACATTCTATAACAGCCATGTTAGAACCCCATTAACATGACACTACAACATTCTATAGCAGCCATGTTAGAACCCCATTAACACTGAATGGGGAATATTTCAACAATGATATGTCTGGAATTAGAACAATATAATACATTCTAAAAGTTGGCCTAAAGCTTCGATCACACCGACAGAGTCGTTGCACTTTGATACACCAGAATTACATTTCTTATGGAACTCTGTGTTTGTCCTCGCAGCATTGCGTTGCTGAGGCAGTTGCAGTGCGTTCTGTGTGGAGCATACATTGGATTTATAGAACATTGGATATATAGAACGTTGGATATATAGAATGTTGGATTTATAGAACATTGGATATATAGAACGTTGGATATATAGAATGTTGGATATATAGAACATTGGATATATAGAACGTTGGATATATAGAATGTTGGATTTATAGAAAGTTGGATTTATAGAATGTTGGATTTATAGAACATTGGATTTATAGAATGTTGGATTTATAGAACGTTGGATTTATAGAACGTTGGATTTATAGAACGTTGGATTTATAGAACATTGGATTTATAGAATGTTGGATTTATAGAACATTGGATTTATAGAACCTTGGATTTATAGAACCTTGGATTTATAGAACGTTGGATTTATAGAACGTTGGATTTATAGAACATTGGATTTATAGAAATTTGGATTTATAGAACGTTGGATTTATAGAATGTTGGATTTATAGAACATTGGATTTATAGAACGTTGGATTTATAGAACGTTGGATTTATAGAACGTTGGATTTATAGAACGTTGGATTTATAGAACGTTGGATTTATAGAAGGTATACATCAAACTGTATGCCTAGACAGAAATGGTAGCAGAAGGTGAATGTTGAACTTTTGTTGCATACATATGCAGATGAGGCTGCATACTATTTTGAGCAAGGGTGCTGTCAGTGTGATAGAAGCATCAGGCTGGAGTTACACAAACACACTTTTACGCCACTATGGTTAGCAGCAACTGAGATGGGGAACACTTTCTTTGGATGCTTTACAGGCTATCCGTCGCATTTCAACTACCTATATACACCAACTCTGATCCTATCTCTATCTCTAACTCTAACCTTAAACATTACCCTAAGCCTTATTCTAAACCAGGGGTGGAGGTAAGCCGAAAAAGTCTAGTATGGAGTACCTGCAAAATAAATAGGTTGAGTAACACCATACCGGTAATACATGAGCCTATCACAATAATTAAAACGAGGATTGCAAGAAAACTGAAGGCTATTAGACCAATTATCATTATCACATGTAAGTGATCACATGACAAAATGAGTGAATAAACTTGTGGGATATGCTAAAACACAAACAATGTGGTTGTATGATTGAAGCAGGCAGGAGTGGTCGAGACCGAGATGCATGTGGACAGCAGTGTATGGCGTCAATTGCATCAATTCAGGTTACAAGATTTGTGTAAGATGACAATCACCTAATGTCATCCGTAACACTTTCTGGTGTTTTGTAAGTGATGTGTTTTTGAACTTATTAAATGGTTCTATATGGATGCCGGAAATATTTTGGAGTGGAGTTGTCTAATAGTTGAAATAGTTTGAATTGTTTTTCACAGAAACATTATAGACCAAATGTTAATTCTATCTCGGGAACCGGATTGTAGAAATATGATTTCTTTCTTTCAGCGTCTTGAGAAAATGAATGTACGGTTAGGGACCTAACTACATAAAGCTAGATGTTCAAGCTAGCTTGTTGAGCTACTTGAATTGACTATATTGAAATGAGCTATCTAGCTACTCTACCAATATAATAAGTGGATACCTGCTCGTCGAACATCTCATTCAAACATCATGGGCATTAATATGGAGTTGGTCCTCCCCTTTGCTGCTATTCCAGCCTCCACTCCTCTAGGAGGGCTTTCCACTAGAATTTGGATCATTGCTGTGGAGACTTGCTTCCATTCAGCCACAAAAGCATTAGTGAGGTTGGGCACTGATGTTGGGCATTTAGGCCTGGCTCACAGTCAGTGTTCCAATTCATCCCAAATGTGTTCGAATTGGGTTTAGGTCAGGGCTCTGTGCAAGCCAGTCAAGTTCTTCCACACCGATCTCGACAAATAATTTCTCTATGGACCTCGCTTTGTGCACGGGGGCATTGTCATGTTGAAACAGAAAACGGCCTTCCCCAACCTTTGCCACAAAGTTGGAAGCATAGAATTGTCTAGAAATGTCATTGATGCTGTATCATCAAGATTTCCCTTCGCTGGAACTAAGGAGCCTAGCCTGAACCATGAAAAACAGTCCCAAGCCATTGTTACTCCTTCACCAAACTTCACAGTTGACACTATGCATTCGGGTAGGTAGCGTTCTCCTGGCATCCGCCAAACCCAGATATGTCCGTAGGACTGCCAGATGAAGTGTGATTTATCCTGAGAATGCGTTTCCACTGAGTTCAATGGCGTCAAGCTGTACACCAATCCAGCCGAAGCTTGGCATTGCACATGGTGATCTTAGGCTTGTGTGCGGCTGCTCGGCCATGGAAACCCATTTCATGAAGCTCCTGACGAACAGTTCTTGTGCTGACGTTGCTTCCAGAGTGAGTTTGGAACTCGGTAGTGAGTGTTGCAACCGAGGACAGACAATTATTACGCACTTCAGCACTCGCCGGTCCCGTTCTGTGAGCTTGTGTGGCCTACCGCTTCGTGGCTGAGCAGGACAGAAATTTGTGAACACCTAAAGGAGGGTATTTTTCCAGGAACATGGGTTGTTTATAATTAAGGCCCTGTGTTTTGCGCCATCTTGTTACATAGCAATACGTTATCTGGTATATTAAGCTTTATCCAGAAATTAGAATTACACCAAAAATAAAACAATTCTCTGAGGATGGTGTTGGACTATCTGACATAAAAATCTAACCTTTTTCATCAAACTGCCCGTGCATTCATCTCCTCCCGACTCGAGTACTGCAAGTCATTTCCTGCATCATCTCAGGTCCCCTCCATAGTATCCATCTTGGTCAGCTCCTGGAAGAGAATGGCTGGGACGGTGGTCCAGCAGAACTCGTCTTGATCAGTATTTTTCTGCCCGTCTGTAATGTTGGACTGTGGAAGGCCAGGAAGGCCATACTTATTATATTAATAGTACTGGGTGACCTATCTTCTCCACATTGGAACACATAATCACAGTGGGATATAGGAATGATAGAACCGTGTATTTGCTATAGACACCCCCCCCCATCCTCACTTGCGGACATTCACTCATCCCACCAACACCATAGTGTTCTCTGACCATTACTCTGGGTATAGCCTACCTCCATCTGGAGTGACACTCACAAAGAACAGCCCTACTTCTTCTTCATTTCTGGGGCGGCAGGGTAGCCTAGTGGTTAGAGCGTTGGACTAGTAACCGGAAGGTTGCAAGTTCAAACCCCCAAGCTGACAAGGTACAAATCTGTCGTTCTGCACCTGAACAAGGCAGTTAACCCACTGTTCCTAGGCTGTCATTGAAAATAAGAATTTGTTCTTAACTGACTTGCCTGGTTAAATAAAGGTAAAATAAAAATAAAATTTCTCAGAAGAAAAACACAGACCAATTTAGTGGAAGCCCTAGGAACTGCAGCCAGGTTCCTATTCAAATAGGGCTTTCAATAGAACATTTATGAGAAATACTATGACCTCCATTTTTCTCCCCCTGGATGGTTAGTCCTTGGGGTTTCGCCAAATCACTTCTGTGATAGACAGTATTTTAACACTTTTAGAAACTTTAGAGTGTCTTCTATCCAAATCTACCATTATTATATGCATATAGTAGCTTCTGGGCCTGAGTAGCAGGCAGTTTACATTGGACACACTTTTCATCCAGACGTGAAAATACTCCCCCCTATCACTAAGAAGTTTTAATATATCAAGTAAAAGTATTAATTCATTCAAATTCCTTATATTACATTAAGCAAACCAGACGGCACGATTTTCTAGTTTTTTATTTATTTATTTACGGATAGTCAGGAGCACACTCCAACACTCAGACATTAATTTGCAAACAAATAATTTATGTTAAGTGAGTCTGCCAGATCAGAGGCAGTAGGGAGGACCAGGGATGTTCTCTTGCATGAACGAGTACTTTTGGGTTTCAGGGAAAATGTATGGAGTAAAAAACACAGTATTTTCTTTGTAGGAATGTAGTGAAGTAAAAGTTGTCAGCCTAGCTAACCCTAACCCCACGCCCTAGTCTAGCTAACTCTAACCCCACGCCCTAGTCTAGCTAACCCTAACCCCACGCCCTAGTCTAGCTAACCCTAACCCCACGCCCTAGTCTAGCTAACCCTAACCCCACGCCCTAGCCTAGCTAACCCTAACCCCACGCCCTAGTCTAGCTAACCCTAACCCCACGCCCTAGTCTAGCTAACCCTAACCCCACGCCCTAGTCTAGCTAACCCTAACCCCACACCATAGCCTAGCTAACCCTAACCCCACGCCCTAGTCTAGCTAACCCTAACCCCACGCCCTAGTCTAGCTAACCCTAACCCCACGCCCTAGTCTAGCTAACCCTAACCCCACGCCCTAGTCTAGCTAACCCTAACCCCACACCATAGCCTAGCTAACCCTAACCCCACGCCCTAGTCTAGCTAACCCTAACCCCACGCCCTAGCCTAGCTAACCCTAACCCCACGCCCTAGCCTAGCTAACCCTAACCCCACGCCCTAGCCTAGCTAACCCTAACCCCACGCCCTAGCCTAGCTAACCCTAACCCCACGCCCTAGCCTAGCTACCGTTAGCCAGCTAACGGGTTAAAGGGTCACATAATAAACATAATCAAATGTAGGCTAAAGGACTTAAGGGCTGGTTGGTTATTCACAAACCAGTAAATTATCAACCTCTAGTCTTCCAATAAATGTATTTTTTTTACATGCAGGGTGTCAAGCTCTGATTTCTTTAATTTCAAAATACAGAATCTGACTTACTTTTAAGAAGGCACTAAGAGACATACCATCTATTTTAAAGTGAATTTGTGTGGGCCCACTTCAACTGGACCCAAGGTTGTGACAATGTTACCCCACTGCTCATTACCCTTCCTGGACCCATCAGCAGGATGGGTTTATAACCAGGCTCATGCAACGCCTGCACCTGAAACACAAACATCAAAACAATACATTTCTGATCTTCACAGAGAATATAAAAATAAACCAGTGTTTGGATAAATGGGCTCTATAGAACCGTATGCTTCAACTGCAGGCTTATAAAATCTGTCCAATGATGACAAAGCTCATTTAAAGCTGTCCATCTGCCATTTGTTAAATACAATTATTTCATTTCATATAGACCTGGTGCGTTACTGTCACGCTTACTCCCGCTCTCTCTCCCTCTCTCCAGCGCTGGTCTACTAACCACTGACCCTGGCAACAGTCATTACGCACTCCTGCTCCCTGTCATTACGCACACCTGGTCATCATTATCTCCTTGATTACTCCCCCTTTATTTAGCCCTCAGTAAACAACAGTCATTACGCACACCTGCTCCCCGTCATTACGCACACCTGGTCATCATTATCTCCTTGATTACGCCCCCTTTATTTAGCCCTCAGTAAACAACAGTCATTGGGGAGTATTGATTTCTCTCACGTTCTGGTCATCAGCATTGAGTCATTATTAAACTGATCTTCTGCACCTGCTTCCTGACTCCCGGGGTATTACAGAATGTTACCTTGCAAGCAGCATAACGGATAAACCCATCTTCCAGAAGGACAAGGAACAGGGTCATCTACAACACGACCATCTGGCTCAACTGGGTACCGCAATGGAGAAGGTCCTCCGTGTGAGGCTCTCTATACCCCTATCAGAGGGCCTCTGTATTAGATGCTGTATTGTACGTTTTATCACAACATATTCTGGTAACATCAAATTGGAAATATTTTAATAAGAACATATCGAAACAACTCAGCAAAATCCTCAGAGCCATCTAAAAACTGCAGAGCCATCTAAAAACCTCAGAGCCATCTAAAATCCTCAGAGCCATCTAAAAACCTCAGAGCCATCTAAAAACCTCAGAGCCATCTAAAAATGGCCGCCGTACACAAGCCTACGATGACCATTCGCAATGCCAAAATGGTTTGTCGAGATCGGTTTGGAAGAACTTGACTGACCTTTACAGAGCCCTGACCTCAACCCCATTGAACACCTTTAAGATGAATTGGAACGCCGGCTGCGAGCCAGGCCTAATCGCCCAACATCTGTGTCCGACCTCACTAATGCTATTGTGGCTGAATGGAAGCAAGTCCGCGCAGCAATATTCCAATATCTAGTGGAAAGCCTTCCCAGAATAGTGGAAACTGTTATAGCATGTTCGATGTGCAGGTGTCCACGTACCGTTGGTCCAAAAAATGAGAAAATGAGCAGCGGATGTCATTACAACTATTTTATAAGTGGTTTATTTACAAAGTCGTCCGCAGTGATGGAGGAGGGACAAGGTGGAGGATTAAGGAGGGAGGAGAAGGTGGAAAATAGTTTGCTAGCTTAAGGCAGAAACTTGAAATTTAGAGTGGTAGAAAGTGGCTTTAGCAGTGGAAATGGAGGAAGAGAAGGTGGAAAGGAGGGAGTGAAAGGATGATAGGTCCTCCAGAAGTTTAGTTGTCCTCCATTTTCGCTCAGCTGCACACAGCCCCATTCTGTAAGCTCGCAAATGAGTCACTCAGCCATGGAGCAGGAGTTGAGGGAGGGATGAGTCGGCCTGGGAGGAAAGGGGGCCGTGCGAGTGCACTCAGACACATAAAAAATGGTATCCACAAGATAATCTGAGTCTGGGGAAGTAGATAAAGGTCCTCATTGTCAAAATCCATAAAAGGTAGATAGCTAACTGGTTAATTTAGCCCCCGCCCCCAAAAAATAAAAATTTAAATAAATATATATTACTGTTGGGTCAGTTCCCCCCCATAGCAAATACCTGGCAAAGGAATGTAAGCAATGGTCACATGACCTACATGCCCACGGAGCTGGCAGTCACTAAGGGGCAGAGTAGTAAGTAATTAAACAGCTTGTTTTGAACAATATATTTTGAAAACTGGAAAATGTACACATTTACCTCACTTTTATTAGCATTTAAAACGAACCGTGAATAATGTATTAATATATAATAAAAAAAATTGGGGGACCAATCGCAAGTGGGGAGTCGCCCCTAACACACTCATGTCTCTGTCAGGGACTGAAGGACAGCATCGGCTGAGATGAACTTGGTGGTCTTGATCGCAGATCAGCAGTTAGAGATCAGGATTTCCACATGGGTTGCGTGCCCAGGGTAAACTAAATTAGAAGCGTTTCAACCAAGAGGTGGGGAGCATCTGTAAAGTCTACAGACAGAGAAGTGGTATAGAACAGGTATAGAAATCACACACATAGTTGCTAAAGCTACAAAAGAGCAAAATGATATCATCAGAAAAGATACTCAAGTGAGAAATTGGTGTAGAGACTTCCTCTCTTTCCTCCCTCTAATAACTCCCAAGAACAACTCGGCAGAAGAGTCTTTGTTTTTGGCGAAAGCCATAGTTTTGGCCACGAGACGACGCTAACACGACCACCTCTAACACCAAGAAAACAGACCGAAGTACCAATCCAGTATGGCCATTTCCACTAAACTTCAGAACTGATCAGGAAAATCCAAGTTAGGTCATCGACATAGCCATAACTGTAGTGATTACTAGGCACCTTGGTCGTCACAGTATGAAGCCGAAAGAGCAACGACCGAGCGTCAGATATTCGGTCGCTTCCTTTTTAGGTAGTCTCTCTCTCCTTCTCTCTCTATCTCTCTCTCTAGTCTGGTCTCCCTCAAAGAGTTCCTCTACTTCCAGCGCCCTCTCTTTCCCTGCGCTTCCATATCTGATGCTCGGTCACTTCCTTTTAGGTAGTCTCTCTCTCTCTCTGTCTCTCTCTCTCTATCTCTCTCTCTAGTCTGGTCTCCCTCAAAGAGATCCTCTACTTCCAGCTCCCTCTCTTTCTACAGAGAGAGAGAGAGAGAGCGGAGAAGGAGAGAGAGTGAGAGAGACAGACAGAGAGATTACCTAAAAGGAAGTGAGGGAGGGGGAGAGGGAAGTGAAGAGTAAGAGAGAGAGAGAGAGAGGGAGAGAGAGAGAGAGAGAGACACTACCTAAAAGGAAGTGAGGGAGGAGGAGAGTGAGATAGAGAGGGGAGGAGACAGTGAGTGAGAGAGAAAGAGACTACCTAAAAGGAATCGATTCATAAACCTTCCATAACAAAGCCATCACCTACAGGGAGATGAACCTGGAGAAGAGTCCCATAAGCAATCTGGTCCTGGGGCTCTGTTCACAAACACAAACAAAAGTTAAATTAATGATTACAGTTTTGGACAGGTAACTTTAACAAATTTAGAAAGTAACCTACCCAACCCTGCACACACACGCACACACACACACACACACACACACACACACACACACACACACACACACACACACACACACACACACACACACACACACACACACACACACACACACACACACACACACACACACACACACACACACACACACACACACACACACACACACACACAGAATGAATGAATGGTCTGAAGGTCTGAATATGTGTTGAATCCCCCATGGGTGCTGTGGATGGATGAGGTAGAAGGCCTGACATTGGCTTAATAAATAGTGCTGAGGATTTTGGGGCCTCCTGCCCTGAGATTGTATTAGGTCCTTCTGATGAATTGGGAACAAGGAGCAATCCTCAATCCACTCTAAACAGAGACTATAACTCATGGTGGAAAGAAAGCTCTGTTTCTGTTTTTTAGGCTACTGGTTCATAAAACCTCCACCAATAGAATAGTAATAGGAAATCTTTAGAGTCTAGAATGTTTAGAATTCTAAATGTTTAGAATTTAGAGTCTTTGGAATTTAGAGTCTTTAGAATTTAGAATCTTCAGAATTAAGAATCTTTAGCATTTATAGTCTTTAGGCTGCCGTTACACAACGCAACTTGCACTCAACACAATGCCACAGATATCTCAAGTTTTGAGGGAGTGTGCAATTGGCACGCTGACTGAAAGATTGTCCACCAGAGCTGTTGCCAGATCATTTAATGTTCATTTCTCTACCATAAATAAATTGCCTTCAAAGTCGTTTTAGAGAAATTGGTAGTACGTCCAACCGGCCTCACAACCACAGACCACGTGTAACCACACCAGCCCAGGACCTCCACATCTGGCTTCTTCACCTGCGGGATGGTCTGAGAGAAACCACCCGGGATTGCAAACTCTGGGTTTCCACAACCGAAGAATTTCTGCACAAACTGTCAGAAACCATCTAAGGAAGACTCATCTGCGTGCTCACCTTCCTCACCACAGTCTCGACCTGACTGCAGTTGTGGATCCTGGGATCAATCTCCTGGTGTAAATCTTTGGCTGAATACCAAATCACTCCCTTCCCCTCTACCCTCCACCATGTGCACAAGGGAGTGACAATTATGGGAACGTGTTATTTAGACCCTCGTTCGAGCAACGCTGCCGACTTCAGAGGGGAGTGGATCCATAATGCACTGCTTTATTTCTTTGTGCAAAATTACAGAAAATAATGGAGCCTAATTATATGCCACGTTTGTCAGATTTCAAGATGGTAAACTATCAAAATAAAGAAAGTTGTACACTCCATGTCACGATCTGACCATAGTTCGTGTGTTTTCCTTGTTTTAGTGATGGTCAGGACGTGAGCTGGGTGGGCATTTTATGTTGTGTGTCTAGTTTGTCTATTTCTATGTTTGGCCTGATATGTCTTTCATAATCAGAGGCAGGCGTTGGTCATTGTCTCTGATTGGGAACCATGTTTAGGTATCCTGTTTTGTGTTCGGGTTTGTGGGTGATTGTTTCCTGTCTTTGTGTTCTCTGCACCAGATAGGACTGTTTCGGGTTTTGCCACGTTTATTGTTTTGTATTGTGTTCATGTTTGAGTTTCTCTTATTAAAAAACCATGGACACTTACCAGCTGCGCATTGGTCCTCCGATCCTTCTCGCCTCTCCTCCTCAGACGAGGAGGAGGAAAACCCTTACACTCCATCTATAAACTTCCAGTAATTTATTGGGTATTTACCAACGTTACGGCATCACTGTGTGTTTTTTCAGAGTTTCAAGACTTGACACGTATAACAGATGAAATGACCTCCCAAATAAAATGTTTAACTGAGGTTTATATGTTGTAAAATAACTTTCATTTGAATTTCATACTTGTTAAAAGTTTTTGATTGTTGAAAAGGTGGAACTTGAATCCGAAGTTGATGGGTTTATTGATCCCCTCTGGGAGTAATCCTCTGAGTTAATCATCAGCGATACAAGGGCTCTCTGAGTGAGTTGGTACGGTGGAGGGGGAGGGCTTTATCTTGGCTCCTGGATATTACCTTAGTCTTTGGTTTACAAACCACAGGCAACCCAATTTGAAGAAGACAATGTTTTCTGATCATTGGCTGGTCACACCCAGAGGAATCAAATCAAACTTAATTTGTCGCATCGCACTGAATACAAGCGTAGACTTTATCGTCAAAATACAAGCCCTTAACCAACACTGCAACACTAACAATAACGAGGCTATATACAGGGGGTACCGGTACAGAGTCAATGTGGAGGCTATATACAGGGGGTACCGGTACAGAGTCAATGTGGAGGCTATATACAGGGGGTACCGGTACAGAGTCAATGTGGAGGCTATATACAGGGGGTACCGGTACAGAGTCAATGTGGAGGTTATATACAGGGGGTACCGGTACAGAGTCAGTGTGAGGGGGTACAGGTACCGAGTCAATGTGGAGGCTATATACAGGGGGTACCGGTACAGAGTCAATGTGGAGGCTATATACAGGGTATTACGGTACAGAGTCATTGTGGAGGCTATATACAGGGGGTACCGGTACAGAGTCAATGTGGAGGCTATATACAGGGTATTACGGTACAGAGTCAATGTGGAGACTATATACAGGGTGTTATGGTACAGAGTCAATGTGGAGGCTATATACAGGGGGTACCGGTACAGAGTCAATGTGGAGGCTATATACAGGGGGTCCCGGTACAGAGTCAATGTGGAGGCTATATACAGGGGGTACCGGTACAGAGTCAATGTGGAGGCTATATACAGGGGGTACCGGTACAGAGTCAATGTGGAGGCTATATACAGGGGGTACCGGTACAGAGTCAATGTGGAGGCTATATACAGGGGGTACCGGTACAGAGTCAATGTGGAGGCTATATACAGGGGGTACCGGTACAGAGTCAATGTGGAGGATATATACAGGGGGTACCGGTACAGAGTCAATGTGGAGGCTATATACAGGGGGTACCGGTACAGAGTCAATGTGGAGGATATATACAGGGGGTACCGGTACAGAGTCAATGTGGAGGCTATATACAGGGGGTACCAGTACAGAGTCAATGTGGAGGCTATATACAGGGGGTCCCGGTACAGAGTCAATGTGGAGGATATATACAGGGGGTACCGGTACAGAGTCAATGTGGAGGCTATATACAGGGGGTACCGGTACAGAGTCAGTGTGGAGGCTATATACAAGGGGTACCGGTACAGAGTCAATGTGGAGGCTATATACAGGGGGTACCGGTACAGAGTCAATGTGGAGGATATATACAGGGGGTACTGGTACAGAGTCAATGTGGAGGATATATACAGGGGGTACCGGTACAGAGTCAGTGTGGAAGCTATATACAGGGGGTACCGGTACAGAGTCAATGTGGAGGCTATATACAGGGGGTACCGGTACAGAGTCAATGCGGAGGCTATATACAGGGGGTACCGGTACAGAGTCAATGTGGAGGCTATATACAGGGGGTACTGGTACAGAGTCAATGTGGAGGCTATATACAGGGGGTACCGGTACAGAGTCAATGTGGAGGCTATATACAGGTGGTACCGGTACAGAGTCAATGTGGAGACTATATACAGGGGGTACCGGTACAGAGTCAGTGTGAGGGGGTACAGGTACAGAGTCAATGTGGAGGCTATATACAGGGAGTACCGGTACAGAGTCAATGTGGAGGCTATATACAGGTGGTACCGGTACAGAGTCAATGTGGAGGTTATATACAGGGGGTACCGGTACAGAGTCAGTGTGAGGGGGTACAGGTACAGAGTCAATGTGGAGGCTATATACAGGGGGTACCGGTACAGAGTCAATGTGGAGGCTATATACAGGGTATTACGGTACAGAGTCATTGTGGAGGCTATATACAGGGGGTACCGGTACAGAGTCAATGTGGAGGCTATATACAGGGTATTACGGTACAGAGTCAATGTGGAGACTATATACAGGGTGTTATGGTACAGAGTCAATGTGGAGACTAGATACAGGGGGCACCGGTACTGAGTCTATGTGGAGGCTATATACAGGGGGTACCGGTACAGAGTCAATGTGGAGACTATATACAGGGGGTACCGGTACAGAGTCAATGTGGAGGCTATATACAGGGGGCACCGGTACCGAGTCAATGTGGAGGCTATATACAGGGGGTACCGGTACAGAGTCAATGTGGAGGCTATATACAGGGTGTTACGGTACAGAGTCTATGTGGAGACTAGATACAGGGGGCACCGGTACCGAGTCAATGTGGAGGCTATATACAGGGGGTACCGGTACAGAGTCAATGTGGAGGCTATATACAGGGGGCACCGGTACCGAGTCAATGTGGAGGCTATATACAGGGGGTACCGGTACAGAGTCAATGTGGAGGCTATATACAGGGTGTTACGGTACAGAGTCAATGTGGAGGCTATATACAGGGGGTACCGGTACAGAGTCAATGTGGAGGCTATATACAGGGGGTACTGGTACAGAGTCAATGTGGAGGCTATATACAGGTGGTACCGGTACAGAGTCAGTGTGAGGGGGTACAGGTACAGAGTCAATGTGGAGGCTATATACAGGGGGTACCGGTACAGAGTCAATGTGGAGGCTATATACAGGTGGTACCGGTACAGAGTCAATGTGGAGGCTATATACAGGGTGTTACGGTACAGAGTCAATGTGGAGACTATATACAGGGGGCACCGGTACCGAGTCAATGTGGAGGCTATATACAGGGGGTACCGGTACAGAGTCAATGTGGAGGCTATATACAGGGGGCACCGGTACCGAGTCAATGTGGAGGCTATATACAGGGGGTACCGGTACAGAGTCAATGTGGAGGCTATATACAGGGTGTTACGGTACAGAGTCAATGTGGAGGCTATATACAGGGGGTACCGGTACAGAGTCAATGTGGAGGCTATATACAGGGGGTACTGGTACAGAGTCAATGTGGAGGCTATATACAGGGGGTACCGGTACAGAGTCAATGTGGAGGCTATATACAGGTGGTACCGGTACAGAGTCAATGTGGAGACTATATACAGGGGGTACCGGTACAGAGTCAGTGTGAGGGGGTACAGGTACAGAGTCAATGTGGAGGCTATATACAGGGGGTACCGGTACAGAGTCAATGTGGAGGCTATATACAGGTGGTACCGGTACAGAGTCAATGTGGAGGTTATATACAGGGGGTACCGGTACAGAGTCAGTGTGAGGGTGTTACGGTACAGATTCAATGTGGAGGCTATATACAGGGGGTACCGGTACAGAGTCAATGTGGAGGCTATATACAGGGTATTACGGTACAGAGTCATTGTGGAGGCTATATACAGGGGGTACCGGTACAGAGTCAATGTGGAGGCTATATACAGGGTATTATGGTACAGAGTCAATGTGGAGACTATATACAGGGGGTACCGGTACAGAGTCAATGTGGAGGCTATATACAGGGGGCACCGGTACCGAGTCAATGTGGAGGCTATATACAGGGGGTACCGGTACAGAGTCAATGTGGAGGATATATACAGGGTGTTACGGTACAGAGTCAATGTGGAGACTATATACAGGGGGCACCGGTACCGAGTCAATGTGGAGGCTATATACAGGGGGCACCGGTACCGAGTCAGTGTGGAGGCTATATACAGGGGGCACCGGTACCGAGTCAGTGTGGAGGCTATATACAGGGGGCACCGGTACGAGGGTACAGGTTAGTTGAGGTCAAATGACCTCATTTGAGGTCATTTGTACAAAAAGGAAGAGGGGGGGGGGGTGTCAATGTAAATAAATTGTCTGGTGGCGTTTTTATGAATTGTTCAGCGGTCTTATGGCTTGGGGGTAGAAGCTGTTGAGGAGCCTTTTGGTCCTAGACTTGGCGCTCCGGTACCGCTTTCCGTGCGGTAGCAGAGAGAACAGTCTATGACATGGGTGACTGGAGTCTCTGACAATTTTATGGGCTGACACCGCCTGGTGTAGAGGTCCTGGATGGCAGGAAGCTTGGCCTGGGTTGTTCACACTACCCTCTGTAGCAGTTGCCATACCAGGCGGTGATGCAACCAGGATGCTCTTGATGGTGCAGCTGTAGAATCTTTAGAGGATCTGGGGACCCACGCCAAATCTTTTCAGTCTCCTGAAGCCAAACGACTCATACACCTGGGAATCCTCCAATGCTACCACCAGCTAGGGTTAGGACCAGCCAAACGACTCAAACACCTGGAAATCCTCCAATCCTACAGAGTACCACCAGCTAGGGTTAGGACCAGCCAAACGACTCATACACCTGGGAATCCTCCAACCATTCAGTCCTTCCAGCTATAGGCCTATACTGTAGGAATTGAGTATCCTCCAACCACACAGTAAAGATTACTCACAGCTATAGACTGACCAAACCCTTCACCGACAATTACATAGGCCTTGCTTGCCAAACCACTCACACACAATAGTTAGGACTATAATCCTGGCCAAACCACTCACACACAATAGTTAGGACTATAATCCTGGCCAAACCAGTCACACACAATAGTTAGGACTATAATCCTGGCCAAACCAGTCACACACAATAGTTAGGACTATAATCCTGGCCAAACCACTCACACACAATAGTTAGGAATATAATCCTGGCCAAACCAGTCACACACAATAGTTAAGACTATAATTCTGGCCAAACCACTCACACACAATAGTTAGGACTATAATCCTGGCCAAACCAGTCACACACAATAGTTAGGACTATAATCCTGGCCAAACCACTCACACACAATAGTTAGGACTATAATCCTGGTCAAAACAGTCACACACAATAGTTAGGACTATAATCCTGGCCAAACCACTCACACACAATAGTTAGGAATATAATCCTGGCCAAACCAGTCACACACAATAGTTAGGAATATAATCCTGGCCAAACCAGTCACACACAATAGTTAAAACTATAATTCTGGCCAAACCAGTCACACACAATAGGACTATAATCCTGGCCAAACCAGTCGCACACAATAGTTAGGACTATAATTCTGGCCAAACCACTCACACACAATAGTTAGGACTATAATTCTGGCCAAACCACTCACACACAATAGTTAGGACTATAATTCTGGCCAAACCACTCACACACAATAGTTAGGACTATAATTCTGGCCAAAACAGTCACACATAATAGTTAGGACTATAATCCTGGCCAAACCAGTCACACACAACAGCAGGTTTGTTTGTGTGGATTTAGAAGGAGAGTTCTGGTTGGATCCTTTGCCAGCCTGCTCCAGCCTGTGTGTGTGTGTGTGTGTGTGTGTGTGTGTGTGTGTGTGTGTGTGTGTGTGTGTGTGTGTGTGTGTGTGTGTGTGTGTGTGTGTGTGTGTGTGTGTGTGTGTGTGTGTGTGTGTGTGTGTGTGTGTATGGGTAGCTAGCTAGACATTACTGTACTATAGTCGACTGGGTCATTGATGACTGACTGTGCCAGACAGCCTGATGCTGCCAAATCACCTATCTGCCTGATGCTGTCTGTTTACACAGAGATTAAACATGAAACAACCAGCTGTTTTATTTGCGTTCGTTTCCCAGAGGATTATGTAGCAACAGTAGAAACATGCATCATTTAGACAAAAGTGTCTGCTGCTTCTGTGTCTGATTCTTATTCCTTATAAGCCAGACAACAACAACAACAACAACAACAACAAAAACACACATAATAAAACTGATGTTTTATTGTCACATACATTGGATAGGTGGAGTGTAATGTGTTGTTTTACAGGGTAAAAGGCAGTCTGGCTCTCTTTTGAGGTCTGTCACGCCTGCTCCTGCTCTCCCTCTCTGGCTGTTCGAGGGCGCCAGGCTGCCCTTCAATACACACAGATGTCACCGTCATTACGCGCATCAGCGCACCTGGCCTCACCTGGACTCACCTGGACTCACCTGGCCTCACCTGGACTCACCTGGACTCACCTGGACTCACCTGGCCTCACCTGGACTCACCTGACCTCACCTGGCCTCACCTGGATACACCTGGCCTCACCTGGCCTCACCTGGCCTCACCTGGCCTTACCTGGACTCACCTGGCCTCACCTGGACTCACCTGGCCTCACCTGGACTTACCTGGACTCACCTGGCCTCACCTGGACTCACCTGGACTCACCTGGACTCACCTGGCCTCACCTGGACTCACCTGGACTCACCTGGACTCACCTGGACTCACCTGGACACACCTGGACACCTTCACTTTGTTATCTGTCTGTTCCTCAGTTGTTTCCCTGTGTCAGCATTAATGTCTGTATGTTTTCCCCCTGTCCAGACCCTGTCCGTATTCTGTTCCTGTCCGTGCTTCATTTAAATGTTCACTTCCTGTCCGTGCTTCATTTAAATGTTCACTTCCTGTCCGTGCTTCTCGTCTCCAGTGTCTGTCCTCACAAGGTCCTTACTACTGAATAGTGTTGGTTCCACGGGTGTAGGAGTCCAAATCAGAATACTAGAAAAGATGGCGACCCGCACGTATACCGTTTAGATGGCAGGTAGCCTAGTGGTTAAGAGAGCCTGTAACCGAAAGGTCCCTGGTTCGAGTCCCAGAGTCGACTTAGTGAATAATCTGTCGGTGTGTGCAGTGCATGTGTGTGACAACCAAAACAAAACCCATCTTGCAGGAGACAGATTGTGACTGTCCAAAATTGTAATCAGTAAAGTAACTTTTGGATGATCCGAACTCAGTAACGTAATCTGATTACTTGCAATTACTTTTTTGATTACTTTAAACTTTACGAGGCATTACAAGAAGACAAAAATTATCCATCAAACAGATCATAGCGGTCTCTGATTGGTGGTCATCATGTGATGTGTCATCATAGTGGTCTCTGACTGGTGGTCATCAAGTGATGTGTCATCATAGTGGTCTCTGATTGGTGGTCATCATGTGATGTGTCATCATAGTGGTCTCTGATTGGTGGTCATCATGTGATGTGTCATCATAGTGGCCTCTGACTGGTGGTCATCATGTGATGTGTCATCATAGTGGTCTCTGATTGGTGGTCATCATTTGATGTGTCATCATAGTGGTCTCTGATTGGTGGTCATCATTTGATGTGTCATCATAGTGGTCTCTGATTGGTGGTCATCATGTGATGTGTCATCATAGTGGTCTCTGATTGGTGGTCATCATGTGATGTGTCATCATAGTAGTCTCTGATTGGTGGTCATCATGTGATGTGTCATCATAGTGGTCTCTGATTGGTGGTCATCATGTGATGTGTCATCATAGTGGTCTCTGATTGGTGGTCATCATTTGATGTGTCATCATAGTGGTCTCTGATTGGTGGTCATCATTTGATGTGTCATCATAGTGGTCTCTGATTGGTGGTCATCATGTGATGTGTCATCATAGTAGTCTCTGATTGGTGGTCATCATGTGATGTGTCATCATAGTGGTCTCTGATTGGTGGTCATCATGTGATGTGTCATCATAGTGGTCTCTGATTGGTGGTCATCATTTGATGTGTCATCATAGTGGTCTCTGATTGGTGGTCATCATTTGATGTGTCATCATAGTGGTCTCTGATTGGTGGTCATCATTTGATGTGTCATCATAGTGGTCTCTGATTGGTGGTCATCATGTGATGTGTCATCATAGTGGTCTCTGATTGGTGGTCATCATTTGATGTGTCATCATAGTGGTCTCTGATTGGTGGTCATCATTTGATGTGTCATCATAGTGGTCTCTGATTGGTGGTCATCATTTGATGTGTCATCATAGTGGTCTCTGATTGGTGGTCAGACTCACTCAGGTGGAACAAACTTTTTTTTCAATGCTGTATTGAATGTCATTGAGAAAACAGAAAATCCTGTAATGTGATTACCATAGTTTTCATGGTAACTGATTACATTTACAGTTTTTATTTTTGTTATGTTTGTTATCTGATTACATCCCCAACCCTCGCTATGGGAACCAGGGAAAGGGGTCCACTTCCTGTTTCTCTTGAGAGGGGTGTCTGCTACTCCATCAAAGCAAAGGTTACCCCGATGTGGTCTACAATAAGTGCTCTGATGAGATACAATCAGCTGTGGTCTGTGCCACTCTGGTGGCCAAAGGTTATCCTGACATACAAGTATACTTAGCCTATAGTATAGATATGCTTAGGCTATAGTATAGATATGCTAAGTCTGAGGTATAGATATACTTAGCCTGTAGTATAGATATGCTTAGCCTATAGTATAGATATGCTTAGCCTATAGTATAGATATGCTTAGCCTATAGTATAGATATGCTTAGTCTGAGGTATAGATATACTTAGCCTGTAGTATAGATATGCTTAGCCTGTAGTATAGATATGCTTAGCCTGTAGTATAGATATGCTTAGCCTGTAGTATAGATATGCTTAGCCTGTAGTATAGATATGCTTAGCCTGTAGTATAGCTATGCTTAGCCTATTGTATAGATATGCTTAGCCTGTAGTATAGATATGCTTAGCCTGTAGTATAGATATGCTTAGCCTGTAGTATAGCTATGCTTAGCCTATTGTATAGATATGCTTAGCCTGTAGTATAGATATGCTTAGCCTGTAGTATACATATGCTTAGCCTATAGTATAGATATGCTTAGCCTGTAGTATAGATATGCTTAGCCTGTAGTATAGATATGCTTAGCCTGTAGTATAGATATGCTTAGCCTGTAGTATAGATATGCTTAGCTTGTAGTATAGATATGCTTAGCCTGTAGTATAGATATGCTTAGCCTGTAGTATAGATATGCTTAGCCTGTAGTATAGATATGCTTAGCCTGTAGTATAGATATGCTTAGCCTGTAGTATAGATATGCTTATCCTGTTTTATAGATATGCTTATCCTGTAGTATAGATATGCTTAGCCTGTAGTATAGATATGCTTAGCCTGTAGTATAGATATGCTTAGCCTGTAGTATAGATATGCTTAGCCTGTAGTATAGCTATGCTTAGCCTATTGTATAGATATGCTTAGCCTGTAGTATAGATATGCTTAGCCTGTAGTATAGCTATGCTTAGCCTGTAGTATAGATATGCTTAGCCTGTAGTATAGATATACTTAGCCTATAGTATAGATATGCTTAGCCTGTAGTATAGATATGCTTAGCCTGTAGTATAGCTATGCTTAGCCTATAGTTGTCACAGCCTACTAGGAGTGGTGGGTTGGAATCAGACGCAGAGAGCAGGGTTCGGTAAATCGTAATTTATTCTCCGGGCAAAAAACGGCCACGCCAACATACAGGGCGCATAAAACAGACCAGCCCAAACAGTCCGGAGAATACAAACATGAAACCACAACCAACAGAGTAACAAAAAACAATCCCGCACAAACAAGGGCGGGTCAAACTACTACATATAGGGAAGCTAATTAAACCAAAATACACACAGGTGAAACTAATAAGACAAAACCAACAGACAAACGAAAAAGGGATCGTAGCGGCTAGTAGGACGGTGACGACGACCGCCGAGCACCGCCCGAACAGGCAGGGGAGCCAACTTCGGCGGAAGTCGTGACAATAGTATAGATATGCTTAGCCTGTAGTAGAGAAATGCTTAGCCTGTAGTATAGCTATGCTTAGCCTGTAGTATAGATATGCTTAGCCTGTAGTATAGATATGCTTAGCCTGTAGTATAGATATGCTTATCCTGTAGTATAGATATGCTTAGCTTGTAGTATAGATATGCTTAGCCTGTGGTATAGATCTGCTTAGCCTGTAGTATAGATATGCTTAGCTTGTAGTATAGATATGCTTAGCTTGTAGTATAGATATGCTTAGCTTGTAGTATAGATATGCTTAGCTTGTAGTATAGATATGCTTAGCTTGTAGTATAGATATGCTTAGCTTGTAGTATAGATATGCTTAGCCTGTAGTATAGATATGCTTAGCTTGTAGTATAGATATGCTTAGCCTGTAGTATAGATATGCTTAGCTTGTAGTATAGATATGCTTTTCCTGTAGTATAGATATGCTTTTCCTGTAGTATAGATATGCTTAGCTTGTAGTATAGATATGCTTAGCTTGTAGTATAGATGTGCTTTTCCTGTAGTATAGATATGCTTTTCCTGTAGTATAGATATGCTTAGCCTGTAGTATAGATATGCTTAGCTTGTAGTATAGATATGCTTATCCTGTAGTATAGATATGCTTAGCCTGTAGTATAGATATGCTTAGCTTGTAGTATAGATATGCTTAGCTTGTAGTATAGATATGCTTTTCCTGTAGTATAGATATGCTTTTCCTGTAGTATAGATATGCTTAGCTTGTAGTATAGATATTCTTAGCTTGTAGTATAGATATGCTTTTCCTGTAGTATAGATATGTTTAGCTTGTAGTATAGATATGCTTAGCTTGTAGTATAGATATGCTTAGCTTGTAGTATAGATATGCTTTTCCTGTAGTATAGATATGCTTAGCTTGTAGTATAGATATGCTTTTCCTGTAGTATACATGTACGTTTACTTTGGTGTAATACACACACAAATTGCTTGGTTGGTAGAAAATGTAATACCACTTCCTGATGTCCCTACAAAAAAAGCCCCCAGCCACTATAATGGTGTAATAAAAAGCTTCACTTCCAAAGAAATCTATGATGGCGCTGTACTGTATGGTTGTCATTTGGTGAGCTCCGACCCCAACTTGGCTATTTTGTGATTATTTTGGCGTTCGTTTTATACTTAGCCTGTAATATAGATGTTTGTGCTATGGATTGACGTGTACGACAGTGTACGACAGTGTGTTCCAGTTCCTGCCAATATCCAGTCAACTTCACAAAGCCATTGAAGAGGAGTGGGACAACATTCCACAGGCCACAATCAACAGCCTGATCAACTCTATGTGAAGGAGATGTGTCTCGCTGCATGAGGCAAAATGGTGACTGGTTTTCTGATCCACACCCCTACCTTTTTTTTAAGGTATCTGTGACCAACAGATGAATATCTGTATTCCCAGTCATGTGAAGTCCATAGTTTAGAACCTAATGAATTAATTTAAATTGATTTCCTTAGATGAACTATAACTGGCGTTCACGTTTTTTTAATTTACCCAATGTTCACTGGTCTGATGGACCCACAACATCATATTCCCCCGATGTTCACGGGTCTGATGGACCCACAACATTATATTCCCCCAACGTTCACGGGTCTGATGGACCAACAACATTATATTCCCCCAATGTTCACGGGTCTGATGGACCCACAACATTATATTCCCCCAATGTTCACTGGTCTGATGGACCCACAACATTATATTCCCCCGACGTTCACTGGTCTGATGGACCCACAACATTATATTCCCCCAACGTTCACGGGTCTGATGGATCCACAACATCATATTCCCCCAACGTTCATGGGTCTGATGGACCCACAACATCATATTCCCCCAATGTTCATGGGTCTGATGGACCCACAACATCATATTCCCCCAATGTTCACGGGTCTGATGGACCCACAACATTATATTCCCCCAATGTTCACTGGTCTGATGGACCCACAACATCACATTCCCCCAATGTTCACGGGTCTGATGGAACAACAACATTATATTCCCCCAATGTTCACTGGTCTGATGGACCCACAACATTATATTCCCCCAATGTTCACGGGTTTGATGGACCAACAACATTATATTCCCCCAATGTTCACGGGTCTGATGGACCAACAACATTATATTCCCCCAATGTTCACGGGTCTGATGGACCCACAACATTATATTCCCCCAATGTTCATGGGTCTGATGGACCCACAACATCATATTCCCCCAATGTTCACGGGTCTGATGGACCCACAACATCATATTCCCCCAATGTTCACGGGTCTGATGGACCCACAACATTATTGGGTTTTAAAACAATACAGCCATAACAATTTACATAAAAATACATAATTCATTAGATGTTGATTTACATCAATTACAAGCAGTATAGACAGCATACATGGGTAATATTTGTCATTTACCTCTCATAGATCACAAACAGTATATTTATAAAAACTCAATATTCTATATATTTTTTAAATTACAATTATAATCAAGACATGGGTGGAATAAACCATGTTTATCTTGAACAAATATAAATTAAAGAATGTTTTCATCACTATTGATGTGTATTGCTTTGATCTGAAAAAACTGGAAGAAAATTTTTTCATACTGTATTTTATGGAAATGATAAATGAACCCCATTGATCACGAATTCCTCCTGAATCCTCTTGACGATGGCTGCAGAAGCTGGAGTCCTTGGGATATGTTGCCTCCTCTGGATTTGAGGTCATACCAATGCCTTACCCAGCTCCTCGAGAAAGAGCCGTCTCCTCTGGATTTGAGGTCATACCCAATGCCTTACCCAGCTCCTCGAGAAAGAGCCATCTCCTCTCGATTTGAGGTCATACCAATGCCTTACCCAGCTCCTCGAGAAAGAGCCGTCTCCTCTGGAGCTTCCCTCTGTTATAATCTGGGTTCAACACCATCCAGATGACAAACACATTGTACGCCAAGATGTCCAAGATGTTGAAGAATATCACAAGATGCCAGCGTAGGGTTCTTATTTAGCAGCTGTAGCCAGTCACCATCTTGTCTAAATTGCCACCCCTCCTTTTGTGGCATTGTAATCCATTATGATTTCTGGTTTCTGACGTTCCTGACCACAGATTCTCCCATCCCTATGCAGTGTACTCACGAGTACCACATGTTTGTCTTTCTTTGGCACGTAGGACACTAGGGACGTGTCGGCAGTGAACACAAACTTAGAGGAATTGATAGGCCTGTTCCGCGTATTCAACAGCTGAGGTGGAAGCTCTGGCTTGTTTTTTCATACTGTTCCTGTTCCATCAGCTTCCTCTTGAGGAGCTCCTGTCCCAGCTTGTGCAAAGTAAAAAAGTTATTGCTTGTGATGTTGTGGCCACAGAGTCCCAGTGTCACGTCCAGCACAAAAGCATCCTTTGGTTCTTCTCAGGGGCTCCTCCATCTGGCTTCCCACGCATATGATGAAGAAGCATCACAGGCAGCCCAGATCTTGATTCCATATTTTGTGGGTTTAGACGGTATGTACTGCCTGAAGGGGCAGCGGCCCCTAAATGGCATAACAGGGGAAGGCGGTCCATCCACTTGTCCCCCTTTACTCCACTCCACTCCACTCCACTCCACTCCACTCCACTCCACTCCACTCTACTCTACTCTACTCTACTCTACTCCATTCTGCACTATTCTATTCTACTCTACTCTACTCTACTCTACTCTACTCTACTCCACTCTAAACTACTCTACTCTATTCTAGTCTGCTGTACTCTACTCTAACTACTCTACTCTACTCCACTCTAAACCTCTCTACTCTCTTCTCTTCTACTCTACTCTAAACTACTCTACTCCATTCTGCACTATTCTACTCTACTCTACTCTAAACTACTCTACTCCATTCTGGACTACTCTACTCTACTCTGCTCTACTCTACTCTACTCTACTCTACTCTACTCTACTCTACTCTACTCTACTCTACTCCATTCTGTACTACTCTACTCTACTCTACTCTAAACTACTCTACTCCATTCTGGACTACTCTACTCTACTCTGCTCTATTCTATTCTACTCTAAACTACTGTACTCTACTCTGCTCTATTCTATTCTACTCTAAACTACTCTACTCTAAACTACTGTACTCTACTCTGCTCTATTCTATTCTACTCTAAACTACTGTACTCTACTCTACTCTAAACTACTCTACTCTAAACTACTGTACTCTACTCTACACTACCCTACTCTATTCTACTCTGCTCTACTCTACTGTACACTACCATCTACTCTACCCTCTACCCTACTCTACCCTCTATTCTATTCTGCATTACTCTACTCTTCACTACTCTACTATATTCTACATTCAACTCTACCCTACCATCTACTCTAATCTACCATACTCTACCCTCTACTCTAACCTGCTGTACCCTCAACAAAACTCTACCCTCTATTCTTTTCTATTATAATGTACTCTACTCTACCCTTCTCTACCCTCTACTCTACCCTTCTCTACCCTCTACTCTACACTACTGTACCCTCTACTCTACCCTTCTCTACCCTCTACTCTACCCTTCTCTACCCTCTACTCTACACTACTGTACCCTCTATTCTAACTTGCTATACCCTCTACAAAACTCTACCCTCTATTCTACTCTATTATAATGTACTCTACTCTACCCTCTACTCTACCCTCTTCTCTACTCTAAACTACTCTACTCAACTATATTGAACTCTCCTCTTCTCTGCTCTACTCTACTTTAAACTACTCCACTCTAAACTACTCTAAACTACTATACTCTATTACATTCTATTCTACTCTACTCTGCTTTACTCTACTGTACTAAACTATGCTTAACTCCACTGTACTGTACTGTAATGTACTGAACTCTACTCTCCTCTGCTCTCCTCTACTGTACTCTAATGTACTCTAATCAACATTACTTTATTATATTGTATTCTACTAAAATCTACTTGACTACTGTACTCTACTCTGTTCTACTGTACTCAACTCTACTGAACTCTACTCTGCTCTACTGTACTGTATTGTACTGTACTGAACTATACTCTAATGTGTTGTATTGTACTGTACTGCACTCTACTGAACTCTACTCTACTCTACTCTACTGTACTGTACTGTACTGTACTGTACTGTACTGTACTGTACTGTACTGTATTGTACTGTACTGAACTATACTCTAATGTGTTGTATTGTACTGTACTGCACTCTACTGAACTCTACTCTGCTCTACTGTACTGTACTGAACTATACTCTAATGTGTTGTATTGTACTGTACTGCACTCTACTGAACTCTACTCTGCTCTACTGAACTCTACTCTGCTCTACTGTACTGTATTGTACTGTACTGAACTATACTCTAATGTGTTGTATTGTACTGTACTGCACTCTACTGAACTCTACTCTACTGTACTGTACTGTACTGTACTGTACTGTACTGTACTGTACTGTACTGTACTGTACTGTACTGTATTGTACTGTACTGAACTATACTCTAATGTGTTGTATTGTACTGTACTGCACTCTACTGAACTCTACTCTGCTCTACTGTACTGTATTGTACTGTACTGAACTATACTCTAATGTGTTGTATTGTACTGTACTGCACTCTACTGAACTCTACTCTGCTCTACTGAACTCTACTCTGCTCTACTGTACTGTATCGTACTGTACTGAACTATACTCTGTTGTATTGTACTGTACTGAAATATACTCTAATGTGTTGTATTGTACTGCACTGTACTCAGCTGTGCTCTGCTGAGCTGAGATGTCCAAACTTGAGGAGAATGATATTAATATTCATAATGATCCATTTCTGTGTAGTACAGATCAGGGTCCCATGATATAACTCTGTTATTGATTGTAAATCCACTTCCCTTACTGTAGTTCAATACCCAAAAGAGATTTCTTCAAGCAAGGCTTTGTTTGCCCTCCATTCACATTCTGTCCATTCATTCTATCCATTCATTCTGTCCATTCATTCTGTCCATTCATTCTGTCCATTCATTCTGTCCATTCTCCATCCATGTCACGCCTGGCCATAGACAGGCTTTTTATTCTCTATGTTGGTTAGGCAAGGGTGTGACTAGGGTTGGGCGTTCTATGTTCTTTTTTCTATGTTTTTGGCCTGGTATGGTTCTCAATCAGGGACAGCTGTCTGTCATTGTCTCTGATTGAGAACCATACTTAGGTGGCTATTGCCCACCTGTGTTTTGTGGGTAGATGTTTTCTGTGTTGTGTGAGCACCTAACCGAACTGTTGAGTTTTGGGCCGTTTTTGTTTCAGTGTTCAGGTTACAATAAACATCATGAACACGTATCACCCTGCACCTTGGTCCTCCACTCCTTCCAACAGCCGTTACACTCCATCTGTTCTCTCCCTCCATCTGTTACACTCCATCTGTTCTCTCTCTCCGTTCATTTTCTCCATCTGTTGTCTCTCTCCATTCATTCTCTCCATCTGTTCTCTCTCTCCATTCATTCTCTCCATCTGTTCTCTCTCTCTATTCAATCTCTCCATCTGTTCTCTCTCTCCATTCATTCTCTCACTCCATCTGTTCTCAGCAAGAGCTAATTCACAAAAGTGAAAGGAGCATGGGAAAGTAGTTTCTCGTCATTGCTATGAAACGGATCTATTTTTTATTGAAGCAGTGTTTCTATGTATGTTTCCAAAATGACACCCTATTGGACAGAATTATAGGGAAGCATAGGGAATACGATTCCCATGATGCACTTAGTACGCTGACTGAAAGCAGAGGGCTTCTGTTCGTATCGGAGAGTTCATTTGATTTGAGTTGATTAGAGTAAATGAGAAGTTGTTGCCGTGGAGAGAGTTTTATAGATGTTCTATTCATTTGCTTTAAAGCTAAAGTCTGCGGTCATAGGATGCCACCTTTCCAACTAGTCAGTTTGTCACATTTCTACCCTGATAGAACTGCCCCTGTCAGCTGTAAGCGCTGTCACTGTGAAGTGAAAACGTCTAGGACGGCTCAGCCGTGAAGTGATAGGCCACACAAGCTCACAGAACTGTACCGCCGAGGGTTGAAGAACATAGCACGTAAAAATAATTTGTCCTCTTTTGCAACACTCGCTACTGAGGTGCTGCTGTTTTTCAGGGTTCGGGCCCCTTAGTTCCAGTGAAGGGAAATGTTAACACTACAGCAATGACATTCTAGAACATTCTGTGCTTCCAACTTTGTGGCAACAGTTTGGGGAAGGCCTTTTCCTATTTCAGCATGACAATGCCACCATGCACAAAGTGAGGTCCATACAGAAATGGTTTGTCGAAATCGGTGTGGAAGAACTTGCCTGACCTGCACAGAGCCCTGACCTCAACCCCATCGAACACCATTTGGGATGAATTCGAACGCCGACTGCGAGCCAGGGCTAATCGCTCAACATCAGTGCCGACCTCACTAATGCTCTTGTGGCTGAAGGGAAGCATAGGCCCGGCAACAAGGTTCCAACATCTAGTGGAAAGCCTTTGCAGAAGAGTAGAGGCTGTTATACCAGCAATGTTCCAACATCTAGTGGAAAGCCTTCCCAGAAGAGTGTTGGCTGTTATAGCAGCAATGTTCCAACATCTAGTGGAAAGCCTTCCCAGAAGAGTGTTGGCTGTTATAGCAGCAATGTTCCAACATCTAGTGGAAAGCCTTCCCAGAAGAGTGTTGGCTGTTATAGCAGCAATGTTCCAAAATCTAGTGGAAAGCCTTCCCAGAAGAGTGGAGGCTGTTCTCGTATTCCATGTGGCTGTTGCAACTCCATTTTAATACCACTGATTTTTGAATTAGATGTTCGACGAGCAGGTGTCCACATACCTTTGATTATGTAGTGTAACTGAAGAAACTACAGTTGAAGACAAAGGGAAAAGCATCCATCTACTGTAGTGTTGAAAACACTGTCATAACCAGAGAAAGATAGAACAGATGTAGGATCTTAATTTGATCACCCTGCTTCAGGAGAACTTTCCTGCACTGCAGGGCAAAATTGAAACCTGCAGTGTATTTGCGTTTTAAAAAGGCTTCTGTGGTTTGTTATTTCCACTTTCAAATTTCAAACTTTATTTCCCCATGCAAAAAATATATCAACCCCTACAAAAAAAGAAAGAAAGAAATAGCCTAGAGAGGAACCAGGCTCTGAGGGGTAGCCAGTCCTCCTCTAGCTGTGCCAGAGGAAGATTATAACAGTACATGGCCAAAATGTTCAAACGTTCAGTGGAATACAGTATTTACATATGAGATGGGTAAAGCCATATGTAAACATTACTAAAGTAACTAGTGTTCCAGTATTAAAGTGGCCAGTGATTCCATGTCTATGTATATAGGGTAACAGCCTCTAAGGTGCAGGGTTGAGTAACCGGGTGGACGCCGGCTGGTGATGGCTATTTAACAGTCAGATGGCCTTGAAATAGAAGCTGTTTATCCAGCTTTGATGCACCTGTACTGTCTCCTCCTTCTAGATGGAAGCAGGATGAACAGGCCGTGGCTCAGGTGGCTGAGGTCTTTGATGATCTTCTTGGCCTTCCTGTGACACTGGGTGCTGTAGATGTCCTGGAGGGCAGGCAGTGTGCCTCCAATGACTCTTTGGGATGACCGAACCACCCTCTAGAAAGCCCTGCGGTTGTGGGCGGTGTAGTTGCCGTACCAGGCTGTGATACAGGCCGACAGGATGCTCTCAATGGTGCATCTGTAAAAGTTTGTGAGGATCTTACGGGCCAAGCCAAACTTCTTCAGCCTCTTGAGGATTAAGATGCGCTGGTATACCTTCTTCACCACGCTGTTTGTGTGGGTGGACCATTTCAGATTGCCATCGTGATGTGTACGTCGAGGAACTTCAAGCTTTCCACCTTCTCCACTGCGGTCCCGTCGATGTGGATGGGGGGTGCTCCCTCTGCTGTTTCCTGAAGTCCACAATCAGCTCCTTTATTTTGTTGACGTTGAGGGAGAGGTTATTTTCCTGGCACCTTTCCGCCAGGTCCCTCACCTCCTTCCTGTGGTCTCTGCGAACTTGATGATTGAGTTGGAGGCGTGCTTGGCCACGCAGTCATGGGTGAACAGGGAATACAGGAGGGGGCTGAGCACGCACCTCTGTGTGGCCCCTGTGTTGAGGATCAGCGAAGTGGAGGGGTTGTTTCCTAACTTCACCACCTGGGGTGCGACCCGTCAGGATGTGCAGGACCCATTTGCAAAGGGCGGGATTCAGACACAGGGCCTCGAGCTTAATGATGAGCTTGGAGGGTATCAAGTCAAATCAAATGTTTTTATATAACCCTTCTTAAATCAGCTGATATCTCAAAGTGCTGTACAGAAACCCAGCCTAAAACCCCAAACAGCAAGCAATGCTGGTGTAGAAGCACGGTGGCTAGGAAAAACTCCCTAGAAAAGCCAAAACCTTGGACGAAACTTAGAGAGGAACCAGGCTATGAGGGGTGGCCAGTCCTCTTCTGGCTGTGCCGGGTGGAGATCATAACAGAACATGGCCAAGATGTTCAAATGTTCATAAATGACCAGCATGGTCAAATAATAATAATCACAGTAGTTGTCAAGGGTGCAGCAAGTCAGCAACTCAGGAGTAAATGCCAGTTGGCTTTTCATAGCCGATCATTAAGAGTATCTCTACAGCTCCTGCTGTCTCTAGAGAGCTGAAAACAGCACGTCCGGTGAACAGGTCAGGGTTCCATAGCCGCAGGCAGAACAGTTGAAACTGGAGCATCAGCACGGCCAGGTGGTCATCATGCCAGGTAGTCATCATGCCAGGTAGTCCTGAGGCATGGTGCTAGGGCTCAGGTCCTCTGAGAGAGAGAAAGTAAGAGAGAAAGAGAGAATTAGAGAGAGCATACTTAAATTCACACCGGATAAGACAGGAGAAGTACTCCAGATATAACAAACTGACCCGACACAAACTACTGCAGCATAAATACTGGAGGCTGAGACAGGAGGGGTCAGGAGACACTGTGGCCCCATCCGATGTTACCCCCAGACAGGGCCAAACAGGAAGGATATAACCCCGCCAATTTTGCCAAAGCACAGCCCCCACACCACTAGAGGGATATCTTCAACCACCAACTTACCATCCTGAGACAAGGCCGAGTATAGCCCACAAAGATCTCCGCCACGGCACAACCCAAGGGGGGGCGCCAACGCAGACAGGAAGACCACGTCAGTGACTCAAGCCACTCAATTGACGCACCCCTCCTAGGGATGGCATGGAAGAGCACCAGTAAGCCAGTGTCTCAGCCCCTGTAATAGGTTTAGAGTCAGAGAATCCAAGTGGAGAGAGGGGAACCGGCCAGGCAGAGACAGCAAGGGCGGTTCGTTGCTCCAGAGCCTTTCCGTTCACCTTCACAGTCCTGGGCCAGACTACACTCAATCATATGACCCACTGAAGAGATGAGTCTTCAGTACAGACTTAAAGGTTGAGACCGAGTCTGTGTCTCGCACATAGGTAGGCAGACCATTCCATAATAATGGAGCTCTATAGGAGAAAGCCCTGCCTCCAGCTGTTTGTTTAGAAATTCTAGGGACAATTAGGAGTCCTGCGTCTTGTGACCGTAGCGTACGTGTAGGTTTTTACGGCAGGACCAAGTCAGAAAGATAGGTAGGAGCCAGCCCATGTAATGCTTTGTAGGTTAGCAGTAAAACCTTGAAGTCAGCCCTTGCCTTAACAGGAAGCCAGTGTAGTGAGGCTAGCACTGGAGTAATATGATCAAATTGTTTGGTTCTAGTCAGGATTCTAGCAGCCGTATTTAGCACTAACTGAAGTTCATTTTGTGCTTTATCCAGGTAGCCGGAAAGTAGTCTTGATATGTTCGTCAAAAGAGAGATCAGGGTCCAGAGTAACGCCGAGGTCCTTCACAGTTTTATTTGAGACGACTGTACAACCATTAAGATTGATTGTCAGATTCAACAGAAGATATCTTTGTTTCTTGGGACCTAGAACAAGCATCTCTGTTTTGTCCGAGTTTAAAAGTAGAACGTTGCAGCCATCCACTTCCTTATGTCTGAAACACAGGCTTCTAGCAAGGGCAATTCTGGGGCTTCACCATGTTTCATTGAAATGTACAGCTGTGTGTCATCCGCATAGCAGTGAAAGTTAACATTATGTTTTCGAATGACATCCCCAAGAGGTCAAATATGTAATGAAAACAATAGTGGTCCTAAAATGGAACCTTGAGGAACACCGAAATGTACACTTGATTTGTCGGAGGACAAACCATTCACAGAGACAAACTGATATCTTTCCGACAGATAAGATCTAAACCAGGCCAGAACTTGTCCGTGTAGACCAATTTGGGTGTCCAATCTCTCCAAAATAATGTGGTGATCGATGATATCAAAAGCAGCACTAAGGTCTAGGAGCACGAGGACAGAAGCAGAGCCCCGGTCTGACGCCTTTAAAAGGTAATTTACCACCTTCAAAAGTGCAGTCTCAGTGCTTTGATGGGGTCTAAAAGCAGACTGAAGCATTTCGTATACAGTGTTTGTCTTCAGGAAGGCAGTGAATTGCTGCGCAATAGCTTTTTTCCAAAATTTTTGAGAGGAATGGAAGATTCGATATAGGCCGATAGTTTTTTATATTTTCTGGGTCAAGGTTTGGCTTTTTCAAGAGAGGCTTTATTACTGCCACTTTTAGTGAGTTTGGTACACATCCGGTGGATAGAAAGCTGTTTATTATGTTCAACATAGGAGGGCCAAGCACAGGAAGCAGATCTTTCAGTTAGTTGTAATAGGGTCCAGCATGCAGGTTGAAGGTTTAGAGGCTAAGATTATTTTCATCATTGTGTCAAGAGATATAGTACTAAAACACTTGAGTGTCTCTCCTGATCCTAGGTCCTGGCAGAGTTGTGCAGACTCAGGACAACTGAGCTTGGCAGGAATACGCAGATTTAAAGCGGAGCCCGTAATTTGCTTTCCAATGATCATGATCTTTTCCTCAAAGAAGTACATTAATTTATCACTGCTGAAGTGAAGTTTATTGATGCTGAAGTGAAAGCCATCCTCTCTTGCAGAATGCTGCTTTTTAGTTAGCTTTGCGACAGTATCAAAAAGACATTTCGGATTGTTCTTATTTTCCTCGATTAAGTTGTAGCAATAGGATGATCGAGCAGCAGTAAGGGCTCTTCGATACTGCACGGTACTGTCTTACCAAGCCAGTTGAAAGACTTCCAGTTTGGTGTGGCGCCATTTCCGTTCCAATTTTCTGGAAGCTTGCTTCAGAGCTCGGGTGTTTTCTGTATACCAGGGAGCTAGTTTCTTATGACGTTTTTAGTTTTTAGGGGTGCAACTGCATCTAGGATCTTGCGCAAGGTTAAATTGATTTCCTCAGTTAGGTGGTTAACTGATTTTTGTCTTCTGACGTCCTTGGGTATGCAGAGGGAGTCTGGAAGAGCATCTTTGTGTTGTCTGAGAATTTATAGCACTCCTTGGTTGGGGTCTGAGCAGATTATTTGTTGCGCTTGCAAACTTAATAAAATGGTGGTCCGATAGTCCAGGATTATGAGGAAAAACATTAATATCCACAACATTTATTCCATGGGACAAAACTAGGTCCAGAGTAGGACTGTGACAGTGAGTAGGTCCAGAGACATTTTGGACAAAACCCACTGAGTTGATGATGGCTCCGAAAGCCTTTTGGAGAGGGTAGGTGGACTTTTCCATGTGAATATTAAACTCACAAAAATTTGAATATTATCTGCTATGACTACAAGGTCCGACAGCAATTCAGGGAACTCAGTAAGGAACGCTGTTTAAGGCCCAGGAGGCCTGTAAACAGTAGCTATAAAAAGTGATTGAGTAGGCTGCATAGATTTCATGACTAGAAGCTCAAAAGACGAAAACTTTAAATTTGCTATCGTAAATGTTATCAACACCTCTGCCTTTGCGGAGTGCATGGGGGATATGGTCACTAGTGTAACCAGGAGGTGAGGCCTCATTTCACACAATACATTCATCAGGCTTAAGCCATGTTTTAGTCAGGCCAATCACATCAAGATTATGATCAGTGATTAGTTCATTGACTATAACTGCCTTTGAAGTGAGGGATCTAACATTAAGTAGCCCTATTTTGAGATGTGAGGTATCACAATCTCTTTCAATAATGGCAGGAATGGAGGTCTTTATCCTAGTGAGATTTTTAAGGCGAACACCGCCATGTTTAGTTTTGCCCAACCTAGGTCGAGGCACAGACACGGTCTCAATGGGGATAGCTGAGCTGACTCCACTGACTATGCTAGTGGCAGACTCCACTAAGCTAACAGGCTAACAGCCTGCTGCCTGGCCTGCACCCTATTTCATTGTGGAGCTAGAGGAGTTAGAGCCCTGTCTATGTTGGTAGATAAGATGAGAGCACCCCTCCAGCTAGGATGGAGTCCTTCACTGCTCAGCAGGTCAGGCTTGGTCCTGTTTGTGGGTGAGTCCCAGAAAGAGGGCCAATTATCTACAAATTCAATATTTTGGGAGGGGACAGAAAACAGTTTTCAACCAGCGATTGAGTTGTGAGACTCTGCTCTAGAGCTTATCACTCCCCCTAACTGGGAGGGGGCCAGAGACAATTACTCGATGCCGACACATCTTTCTAGCTGATTTACACGCTGAAGCTATGTTGCGCTTGTTGACCTCTGACTGTTTCATCCTAACATCGTTGGTGCCGACGTGGATAACAATATCTCTATACTCTCTACACTCGCCAGTTTTAGCTTTAACCAGCACCATCTTCAGATTAGCCTTAACGTCAGTTGCCCTGCCCCCTGGTAAACAGTGTATGATTGCTGGATGATTCGTTTTAAGTCTAATAATGGAGTCACCAATGACTAGGGTTTTCAATTTGTCAAAGCTAATGGTGGGAAGCTTCGGCGTCTCAGACCCCGTAACGGGAGGAGTAGAGACAAGAGAAGGCTCGGCCACAGACTCTGACTCGCTGCTTAACCTCTCTAGGGTATGTGGGACATAGGTTTAAAGATTAACTTCTTGTTAATCCAATCACAGTGTCAGATTTATAAAATGCTTTTCGGCGAAAGCATACCTAGCCCATATCATATCTTCTGGGCCAGAGTAGCAGGCCGTTACATTTGGGCATGCTTTTCATCCAAAATTCCGAATGCTGCCCCCTACCCTAGAGAGGTTAATGGGGAAAACCGGTTGAAAGTTTCTGTCGGCTGAGTGAGTGACACCGAGCAGTCCTACAGCATTTCCCTCCAGAAGCCATGAGAAAGTTGTCCGGCTGCGGGGACCGTGCGAGGAGATTTAATACTAACGTTACTATCTGTATTTACTGGTGGCACAGACGCTGTTTCATCCTATCCTACACTGAAATTACCCTTGCCTAACGATTGCATCTGAAGCTGGGCTTGCAGCACAGCTATCCTCACCATAAGGCGATCGTTCTCCTGTATATTATGAGTACAGCGACTGCAATTAGAAGGCATCATGTTAATGTTACTACTTAGCTTTGGCTGTTGGAGGTCCTGACGAACCATGTCCAGATAAAGCATCCGGAGTGAAAAAGTTGAATGAAAAAAAGTTGAGTGAGGAAAAACCAAAAATATAAACGGTAATTAAAAAGTTAAAACCGTAACGTTGTCAGGTAGAAAAGTAAGGTTGGCAACAAAACGCACAGCAAAACGTACGGCAACACGTAAACAAGTCTGCAAGTTGTGACCATAGGGTACTATGGTGTTGAATGCTGAGCTCTAGTCAATGAACAGCATTCTGACATAGGCATTCCTATTGTCCAGATGGGATAGGGCAGTGTGCATTTGGATGGCCATTGCATCGTCTGTAGATCTATTGTGGCGGTAAGCAAATTGAAGTGGGTCTAGGGTGTGAGGTAGGGTAGAGGTGATATTTTCCTTGACTAGTCTCTCAAAGCACTTCATGATGACAGAAGTGAGAGCTACTGGGTGATGGTAATTTAGACCCGTTACCCTTGCTTTCTTGGTAACGGGAACATCTTTAAGCATGGGGGGAAAGCAGACTGGGATAGAGGGAGATTGAATTTGTCCGTAAACACTCCAGCCAGCAGTCTGCTCATGCTCTGAGGACGTGGCTCGGGATGCCGTCTGGGCTGGCAGCCTTGCAAGGGTTAACGCGCTTAAATGTCTCACTCACATCGGCCACGGAGAAGGAGAGCCCACAGTCCTTGGGAGCATGCCGCATTGGTGTCACTGTGTTATCCACAAAGCGGGAAAAGAAGGTGCTTAGCTTGTCCGGGAGCATGATGTTGGAGTGGCTGGTTTTCCCTTTTTAATCTGTAATTGTCTGTAGACCCTTCCATATACGCCTCGTGTCTGAGCACCACTTGTCTCTGTGCTGACGTTTTGCCTGTTTGAGTGCCTTCAGTTTTGCGCGGATGCCGCCACAGTGTCTGGTTTGGGTGAGTTTTAATAGTCACAGTAGGAGCAAAATCCCCTAAACACTTCCTGATAAACTTAAACACTTCCTGATAAACTTCCTGATGAACTTCCTGATAAACTCAGTCACTGTGTCCGTGTATACATCAACGTTATTCTCAGAGGCAACCTGGAACATATCCCAGTCCGTATGATCAAAACAATCTTGAAGGATGGTCAGACCAGTGTTGAATAGACCTGGTGCTTCCTGTTTGAGTTTCTGCCTAGGGAGGGAGAATGTCGTGTTAATTGCCTGTATTACTAAGTGAAAGGAGAGTTTACAAACCACACACAAGTCAGAGTTATACTTTATACTTTTACTTCATCTTGTAATAATATGAGCTTCACCATAGCCCTTTGACTCTCAGATCAATTCAGTGTCTATAAATGAATTCTGAGAGTGTCAACATAATGGCAACTGAGATCTTCTATAGCAAAGATCCACCCCTCTCAACTCACAATGATGAACCACAGGTCTTAGGAAAACTGCACAAAGGAAGATTTACTTGAGAGAGGAGTATCCCATAGCCAGATAGCATTAGCTATAAATTATCGTTCAGTTTGCTCTCTAAGACGAGGTTCTACTTCTCGTTCTTGGTACTTCATATTACCAAAACATTACCTCACCTAATGGCATATATCAATTGTCAAGTCTAGATATTCCCATCTCAAATACCACCCACCCCTGGACAAGCTCAGAGAGAGGAGTGATTCTCTAGGTCATATACTAGGTCAAGATAAGTTTCAACATCAGAGGGGACATACAATGGTTCCAGACACTACCATACTCCTCCCCCAATGGGAAAAGCAGGGAGTGACTGGTGTACAGACATTGTGGAGCCCTTCACATGGTTTAACAGATACCCTCACATATGAAGACAATCCTGACCTTTCCCCTCTCTATGCCCCAAGTGACTTTCCCCACATAAGCATATTTATAAAAGTAGATAAAACATCTTATTTATCAATGTTACCTAACTAATTCTGATTCTGCTACGACAAGGAGCAAAATGGAGGCGTGATCTGATTTGCCGAAGGGAGGGCGGAGGAGGGCCTTGTAGGCATCCCAGAAGGGGAAGCAGCAGTGGTTGAGTGGTTTCTCAGCACAAATACTACAGTCAATGTGTTGTTAGAACTTTGGTGACAGTTTCCTCAAATTTGCTTTGTTAAAATCCCCAGCTATAATAAATGCTGCCTGTGTAGTCCAGTTCCTTGAGGGCCGTCGTTGTATTGGCTTGAGGGGGAATATACACGGCTGTGACTATAACCGAAGAGAATTCTCTTGGGAGGTAATATGGTCGGCATTTGATTGTGAGTTATTCTAGGTCGGTGAACAAAAGGACTTGAGTTTCTGTACGTTATCACAATCACACCATGAGTAGTTAATCATGAGACATACACCTCCGCCTTTCTTCTTCCCAGGGAGTTGTTTATATAGTAACTGTTGACCTGTGTTCTATAGCTCCAGTAATTTACATTGTAACTATTGACCTGTGTTATTGTGAGTCAGGGCCTCTTACCAGCCCTCGTCTTCACCGCTAGAAACACATGCTCGCTAATGCTAATACTAGGCTAACTATCTCCATTAGGATTGCTTCATCGCTAATGCTAGGCTATGCTAGGGTATGCTCGGCTAGCTTACTACACTTAGTGAGTAATAGGTAAGAGAGCTTGCACGTGCCAACGCTAGGTTAGCTAACTCTAGAGGAACTCAGAGACTAAGAGGGAGACATATCAAGTCTACAGCTAAAGCACTAACCCATGACCCTATCTGCTCTCTCACTCTCAAGCCTTCATTTGCTGGCAAAACTCACAACAACACCGGTGCTTCAAACTGTAAGCCCACGTAGCCATGGAAACCTGGATAGACCACGCTAATAATATCCCAAAAGCAGCCGCTCGCAAAGTTTGTGTCTTTGTGTGAGAGAGAGAGAGAGAGAGAGAGAGAGAGAGAGACAGAGAGAGACAGAGAGAGAGAGAGAGAGAGAGAGAGAGACCGAGAGAGAAAGAGAGAGAGAGACCGAGAGAGAGAGAGAGAGAGAGAGACCGAGAGAGAGAGAGAGAGAGACCGAGAGAGAGAGAGAGAGAGAGAGAGAGAGACAGAGAGAGAGAGAGCGCTCAGTAGTGGTCAGAGAGGATCAAAAACCTACTCCTCCTCAGGTGGAATAAGAGATATTGAGAGTATAACGGCATTCCAAATGGCACCCTGTGCCCTATATCAGAGCCCCGAGGGCCCTGGTCTAAAGTAGTGTACTACATAGTGCATAGGGTGCCATTTTAGACACAGACGAGTGGATGAGGTCAAACTGGTTATAGCTGGCAACACCCACATGGTGTGTACTTTACCAAACACACACAGAGCTCTGCTGACTACCAATGTAGCACTGTGCTGTCGTTGGTCCATTACTGCGGAATCTATTCTCTCCAAACCACATTCAGTGGTAGTTACGAATGCTGTTTAAATGGAGACTGTCATTAGGCTGAGGATAGAGGACTCTATTCTCTCCAAACCACATTCAGTGGTAGTTACGAATGCTGTTTAAATGGAGACTGTCATTAGGCTGAGGATAGAGGACTCTATTCTCTCCAAACCACATTCAGTGGTAGTTATGAATGCTGTTTAAATGGAGACTGTCATTAGGCTGAGGATAGAGGTCTCTATTCTCTCCAAACCACATTCAGTGGTAGTTACGAATGCTGTTTAAATGGAGACTGTCATTAGGCTGAGGATAGAGGACTCTGTTCTCTCCAAACCACATTCAGTGGTAGTTACGAATGCTGTTTAAATGGAGACTGTCATTAGGCTGAGGATAGAGGACTCTGTTCTCTCCAAACCACATTCAGTGGTAGTTACGAATGCTGTTTAAATGGAGACTGTCATTAGGCTGAGGATAGAGGTCTCTATTCTCTCCAAACCACATTCAGTGGTAGTTACGAATGCTGTTTAAAATGGACACTGTCATTAGGCTGAGGATAGAGGTCTCTATTCTCTCCAAACCACATTCAGTAGTAGTTACGAATGCTGTTTAAATGGAGACTGTCATTAGGCTGAGGATAGAGGACTCTATTCTCTCCAAACCACATTCGGTGTTCATGTAGAATGCTATTGAGTTTAATCAGATCTTATGTCTTCATTCTTAAGAAACCTCTGAAACCAAAAAAAAAGAACATTATGGGTAAGATAGAAGAAATAGTGAGTCTATGAAGAAGTCAAAGATGTTTTTAAAGGATATGTCTGTCAGAACTCAATGTGTTGGACGTGTTGTTTCAGAATGGTAAAGACAACAACCTGGCTAACATGTTCAGTGTTGGTGATGTGGAATGGGATCATTTGTCCTTCCTCAACAGTCACACTCTTCATCACCAGTTGGTTGTGCTGCTTGATGCACATCTCTTTTCACCACAATTTCAGAGAACGCTGTGGCCATGTTTATATTCCCAAAAGTGTCTTTCTTTCTTCCTTCCTTAAAATACTCCTTCCTTCTTTCTTATATTCTTTCGTTCCTTCCTTCTTTCTTATATTCTTTCCTTCCTTCCTTCCTTCCATCCTTCCTATATTTCTTCCTATATTCCTTCCTTCCTTCTTTATATTTTTTCCATCCTTCCTTCAAATACTCCTTCCTTCCTTCTTTCCTTCCTTCCTTCCTTGCTTTATTCCTTCCTTCCTTCTCATATTCCTTCCTTCCTTCCCATATTCCTTCCTTCCTTCCTTCTCATATTCCTTCCTTCCTTCCCATATTCCTTCCTTCCTTCCCATATTCCTTCCTTCCTTCCATCCTTCCTTGCTATTTTCCTTCCTTCCTTTCTATATTCCTTCCTTCCTTCTTTCCTTCCTTGCTATAATCCTTCCTTCCTTCCTTCTCATATTCCTTCCTTCCTTCTTATATTCCGTCTTTCCTATATTCCTTCCTTCCTATATTCCATCCTTCCTTCTTATATTCATTGCTTCCTTCCTTCCTAGATTCCATTATTCATTTCACATCCTGGATGTCTTACATACCAATCAGCTCCCCTTAATGAGGATTTTTGTGAAGAACCACGTGGGCATTGCATTGTTGGAGCCCAGACACTGACAGAGATCCAGACAGAGAGGCACAGTTCATCTATAACAATGAGAATATACAAAAGATGTTGTCACGTTGTATAAATGATTAGAGACAGGTGCAGGAATACGTAGCAGGGGGTTTTAATACTCCGCCCAGCACGAAAGCAGAAACAGCAGAGCACAGGTACTCACAAGACCAACGAACATGGGAACAATAACCGACAAGACAATGGTGAACAAAGGGGCGCAATTATACAATTACTAATCAGGGGAAATGGGAACCAGGTGTGTATAATGAGACAAGACAGTCTGGGGTTGGTGGTAATGATCCAGTTCAGTGACGCCTAGAAGGCCGGTGACGTAGACCTCTGGAACTGGTGCACGGAATGGGGGGGGGATCCGTGACAGTTGCCTATGGTTCCTCTACGAATGACAGGAATTCAGAAGGTTCAGCTACTAATCAAAAGAATCTGAGATGCCCTGAGCTGTGACCATTACCTATCCAACCAGCCTTCCAACCAGCCTCCAATCAACTCTCTCAAACTGCATGACAGGATTGATGTAATCACCTTTTGACACCAGAGAAGATAAAAAAAATAACTGAATATTGCCTACAGGGTAGACAGAATCTAGTGGAGCAAATACCAAGAAATATTGCAGTTGGAACACATGCAAACTTCAGCAGAGTCAGATAGGGACACAGTACTCGTATTAACCTGTCTCCATCAGAGTCAGATAGGGACACAGTACTCTTATTAACCTGTCTCCATCAGAGTCAGATAGGGACACAGTACTCTTATTAACCTGTCTCCATCAGAGTCAGATAGGGACACAGTACTCTTATGTTCTCTGCTTCAGCAGAGTCAGATAGGGACACAGTACACTTACGTTCTCGGCTTCAGCAGAGTCAGATATAGGGACACAGTACTCTTATTAACCTGTCTCCATCAGAGTCAGATAGGGACACAGTACTCTTATTAAACTGTCTCCATCAGAGTCAGATAGGGACACAGTACACTTATGTTCTCGGCTTCAGCAGAGTCAGATAGGGACACAGTACTCTTATTAACCTGTCTCCATCAGAGTCAGATAGGGATACAATACTCTTATTAACCTGTCTCCATCAGAGTCAGATAGGGACACAGTACTCTTATTTACCTGTCTTCAGCAGAGTCCGTTAGGGACACAGTACTCGTATTTTCTCGTCTCCATTAGAGTCAGATAGGGACACAGTACACTTATGTTCTCGGCTTCAGCAGAGTCAGATAGGGACACAGTACACTTATGTTCTCGGCTTCAGCAGAGTCAGATAGGGACACAGTACACTTATGTTCTCGGCTTCAGCAGAGTCAGATAGGGACACAGTACTCTTATTAACCTGTCTCCATCAGAGTCAGATAGGGACACAGTACTCTTATTTACCTGTCTCCATTAGAGTCAGATAGGGACACAGTACTCTTATTTACCTGTCTTCAGCAGAGTCCGTTAGGGACACAGTACTCGTATTTTCTCGTCTCCATTAGAGTCAGATAGGGACACAGTACACTTATGTTCTCGGCTTCAGCAGAGTCAGATAGGGACACAGTACACTTATGTTCTCGGCTTCAGCAGAGTCAGATAGGGACACAGTACACTTATGTTCTCGGCTTCAGCAGAGTCAGATAGGGACACAGTACTCTTATTAACCTGTCTCCATCAGAGTCAGATAGGGACACAGTACTCTTATTTACCTGTCTCCATTAGAGTCAGATAGGGACACAGTACTCTTATTTACCTGTCTTCAGCAGAGTCCGTTAGGGACACAGTACTCGTATTTTCTCGTCTCCATTAGAGTCAGATAGGGACACAGTACTCTTATGTTCGTATCTTCAGCAGAGTCATATAGGGACACAGTACTCTTATTTACTCGTCTTCAGCAGAGTCAGATAGGGACACAGTACTTGTATTTACCTGTCTCCATCAGAGTCAGATAGGGACACAGTACTTGTATTTACCTGTCTCCATCAGAGTCAGATAGGGACACAGTACTCTTATGTTCGTATCTTCAGCAGAGTCATATAGGGACACAGTACTCTTATTTACTCGTCTTCAGTAGAGTCAGATAGGGACACAGTACTCGTATTTACCTGTCTTCAGCAGAGTCATATAGGGACACAGTACTCTTATGTTCTCGTCTTCATCAGAGTCAGATAGGGACACAGTACTCGCATTTCCTGTCTCCATCAGAGTCAGATAGGGACACAGTACTCTTATTTACCTGTCTTCAGTAGAGTCCGTTAGGGACACAGTACTCTTATTTACCTGTCTTCAGCAGAGTCAGATAGGGACACAGTACTCTTATGTACCTGTCTTCAGCAGAGTCAGATAGGGACACAGTACTCTTATGTACCTGTCTTCAGCAGTCAGATAGGGACACAGTACTCCAGAGCCAGCCAGTGTGAATCCAGCTTCAATCCACCAGAAAACCCTGTGTACTACAACCTTGCTTTTCCTGACATGTATTATCTCGTGTTCTCTACCACTGTCTCAGATGTTTATTCAGACAACATTGTTACGTTCCCCAGTTTATGTGTTGTAGTTTGTGTATTTGCATTTATTTCAGGAAATGGCTTCCTGAAATCCCTCAAGCAGCTGATTGGTCGACTCCATGGCTAATTGTAGAGCTGACCCCGCCCCCTCGTCAAGACGCAGCTGTCTCCAATTACCTATTCCTTCTGAAGCTACAGTGCCTTGCGAAAGTATTTGGCCCCCTTGAACTTTGCGACCTTTTGCCACATTTCAGGCTTCAAACATAAAGATATAAAACTGTATTTTTTTGTGAAGAATCAACAACAAGTGGGACACAATCATGAAGTGGAACGACATTTATTGGATATTTAAAACGTTTTTTAACAAATCAAAAACTGAAAAATTGGGCGTGCAAAATTATTCAGCCCCTTTACTTTCAGTGCAGCAAACTCTCTCCAGAAGTTCAGTGAGGATCTCTGAATGATCCAATGTTGACCTAAATGACTAATGATGATAAATACAATCCACCTGTGTGTAATCAAGTCTCCGTATAAATGCACCTGCACTGTGATAGTCTCAGAGGTCCGTTAACAGCGCAGAGAGCATCATGAAGAACAAGGAACACACCAGGCAGGTCCGAGATACTGTTGTGAAGAAGTTTAAAGCCGGATTTGGATACAAAAAGATTTCCCAAGCTTTAAACATCCCAAGGAGCACTGTGCAAGCGATAATATTGAAATGGAAGGAGTATCAGACCACTGCAAATCTACCAAGACCTGGCCGTCCCTCTAAACTTTCAGCTCATACAAGGAGAAGACTGATCAGAGATGCAGCCAAGAGGCCCATGATCACTCTGGATGAACTGCAGAGATCTATAGCTGAGGTGGGAGACTCTGTCCATAGGACAATAATCAGTCATATATTGCACAAATCTGGCCTTTATGGAAGAGTGGCAAGAAGAAAGCCATTTCTTAAAGATATCCATAGAAAGTGTCGTTTAAAGTTTGCCACAAGCCACCTGGGAGACACACCAAACATGTGGAAGAAGGTGCTCTGGTCAGATGAAACCAAAATTGAACTTTTTGGCAACAATGCAAAACGTTATGTTTGGCGTAAAAGCAACACAGCTCATCACCCCGAACACACCATCCCCACTGTCAAACATGGTGGTGGCAGCATCATGGTTTGGGCCTGCTTTTCTTCAGCAGGGACAGGGAAGATGGTTAAAATTGATGGGAAGATGGATGGAGCCAAATACAGGACCATTCTGGACGAAAAGCTGATGGAGTCTGCAAAAGACCTGAGACTGGGACGGAGATTTGTCTTCCAACAAGACAATGATCCAAAACATAAAGCAAAATCTACAATGGAATGGTTCAAAAATAAACATATCCAGGTGTTAGAATGGCCAAGTCAAAGTCCAGACCTGAATCCAATCGAGAATCTGTGGAAAGAACTGAAAACTGCTGTTCACGAATGCTCTCCATCCAACCTCACTGAGCTCGAGCTGTTTTGCAAGGAGGAATGGGAAAAAATTTCAGTCTCTCGATGTGCAAAACTGATAGAGACATACCCCAAGCGACTTACAGCTGTAATTGCAGCAAAAGGTGGCGCTACAAAGTATTAACTTAAGGGGGCTGAATAATTTTGCACGCCCAATTTTTCAGTTTTGATTTGTTAAAAAGTTTGAAATATCCAATAAATGTCGTTCCACTTCATGATTGTGTCCCACTTGTTGTTGATTCTTCACAAAAAAATACAGTTTTATATCTTTATGTTTGAAGCCTGAAATGTGGCAAAAGGTCGCAAAGTTCAAGGGGGCCCGAATACTTTCGCAAGGCACTGTATATATAAAGCCAGTGTTCTGTTCAGGAGAGAGATTTGCTGGGGGTCATTGCTGGGAGGTCATTGCAGAGAGATTGAATGTGAGGGAGGTCATTGCTGAGAGAGGAGGCTGATGGCTGTTGATAATTTACTATGTTAGTTGTTGGTAGCAGTTGGTATGTTCAGTGAGTTTGTTGCTCAGATAGAGCTTATTTGATGTCCTTTGTTTGTTTGAGAAATTATTTGTTCTCCTGTTTCATTTGTTCCCAGGGGGAAGGGGAAGGCACCTAGGGAGTGCTTAGGCAAGAGGCCCGCGGGCATACATATACCCGTAGTATATTCACTGTCTAGGCACACTAGGTAAGACCTGGGCGGACCACCTCCTGTATTTTGGTTAGGGCACCAGGTGGTGCTAAATTAGGTAAGTATTGGTTAGGCAGGTAAGATAAGAGAGGGGGGGGGCTTTGAGATTTACTTTCTTTGCTTTGGTTCCGTCCAGCCCCTTTTCCCCATATTACCATGTAAAGGAATAAAGTCCTTAACGGTACCACATTCTGCCTGTTGTCATCCTTGCTTACACCTACAGTCCATACCTCTTTCACTTCACGGAGAGTTTAGTTGTAGCAGGGTGTTGCGTTCCCTCTTCATAGAGGCGTGCGTAACAAACATCCATGTATTCTAGGAGTGTGGGGCACCTCATTAGAATGTTCCATGTTCCTGCTATGGCAACGGTATAAGAGAATAAATATAAAACACACATGGAGACAGGGAAAACATTCTGATAGGAAACAGATCTGAAACAGGTAGGAAACATGTAGGAAACAGGTAGGAAACAGGTATGAAACAGAGCGGAAACAGATTGGAAACAGGTAGGAAACAGAGCGGAAACAGATTGGAAACAGGTAGGAAACATGTAGGAAACAGGTAGGAAACATGTAGGAAACAGGTAGGAAACAGAGAGGAAACAGATTGGAAACAGGTAGGAAACAGGTGGGAAACAGGTAGGAAACAGAGAGGAAACCGAAAGGAAACAGATAGGAAACATAGGAAACAGAAAGGAGACAGATAGGAAACATAGGAAACCGATTGGAAACAGGTAGGAAACAGGTAGGAAACAGAAAGGAGAAGATAGGAAACCTAGGAAACAGATGGGAAACAGATAGGAGACAGATAGGAAACCGATTGGAAACAGGTAGGAAACAGAGAGGAGAAGATAGGAAACATAGGAAACAGATAGGAAACATAGGAAACAGAAAGGAAACAGATAGGAAACCGATAGGAAACAGAAAGGAGACAGATAGGAAATAGATAGGAGACAGATAGGAAACATAGGAAACAGATAGGAGACAGATAGGAAACAGGAAACAGAAAGGAGACAGATAGGAAACCTATCTGACAGACAAATTGCAAGAGAGGAAAGAAATGTCTGAAGAATAATAAGAATAGAGACTCAAACTGAGAGGTTTAGAGAGAGAGAGAGCTAGAGAGAGAGAGAGTGGTAGAGAGTGGTAGTGAGGTAAGAGAGAGAGAGAGGTAGAGAGGTTTAGAGCAAGAGAGAGCTAGAGAGTGAGATAGTGGTAGAGAGAAAGAGAGCTAGAGTGAGAGAGTGGTAAAGAGGTAAAAGAAAGAGAGAAATAGAGTGAGAGAGGTAGAGAGGTTTAGAGAGAGGGAGCGAGAGAAAAGTGAGCGAGAGATAGAGACAGATGGAGATATGGAGAGAGATAGAGACAGATGGAGATATAGAGAGGTTCGCAGGAGAGGAAGGAAGCATCTAAAGATGTCGACTGACACATTATGTTCTCTAGGGGACAGGGATCTGTTTAGGACACAGACATTATGTTCTCTAGGGGACAGGGATCTGTTTAGGACAAAGCCAGAAATGTTTTAGTAAGCGATAGAGTCTAACATGAGTGTACTAACACCTAACTTAGCTGAACTGAGCTGAAGTGAGCTGAGGAGACACTGCAGAGCACACCGATGGACTGAACCCACTACAGGGCCACCCAGAACCACCTGCCAGTCTTTCATTTGAATACATTCAGTTTCAGGAATCAGCTTTGTGTTTTGAGCCACGGACAGAAAAGGAGGAGAAGTGCTCACGGCTGGTGTTGCAGGTCTCACGGACTGCAGAGATCACTCACTGCAGAGATCACTGACTGCAGAGATCACAGACTGCAGAGATCACAGACTGCAGAGATCACTCACTGCAGAGATCACTGACTGCAGAGATCACTGACTGCAGAGATCACTCACTGCAGAGATCACTGACTGCAGAGATCACCGGCTGCAGAGATCACGGACTGCAGAGATCACTCACTGCAGAGATCACAGACTGCAGAGATCACTGACTGCAGAGATCACTCACTGCAGAGATCACTGACTGCAGAGATCACTGGCTGCAGAGATCACGGACTGCAGAGATCACGGACTGCAGAGATCACTCACTGCAGAGATCACTCACTGCAGAGATCACTCACTGCAGAGATCACTGACTGCAGATATCACTGACTGCAGAGATCACTCCCTGCAGAGATCACTGGCTGCAGAGATCACGGACTGCAGAGATCACTCACTGCAGAGATCACTGACTGCAGAGATCACTGACTGCAGAGATCACTGACTGCAGAGATCACTAACTACAGAGATCACCGACTACAGAGATCACTCATTGACTACAGAGATCACTGACTGACTGCAGAGATCACAGACTACATAGATCACTGACTACAGAGATCACTCACTGACTACATAGATCACTGACTACAGAGATCACTCACTGACTACAGAGATCACTCACTGACTACAGAGATCACTGACTGACTGCAGAGATCACAGACTGCAGAGATCACTGACTACAGAGTTCACTCACTGACTACATAGATCACTGACTACAGAGATCACTCACTGACTACAGAGATCACTCACTGACTACAGAGATCACTCACTGACTACAGAGATCACTGACTGCAGAGATCACTGACTACAGAGATCACTCACTGACTACAGAGATCACTGACTACAGAGATCACTGACTACAGAGATCACTCACTGACTACAGAGATCACTCACTGACTACAGAGATCACTGACTTGAAAACACTTATTTTTTTCATCATCCAGGGGTTTCAAAGAGGAGCTTGTTGTTTAAAGAAATATTCAGTTTATATTGGCTTGCTGTTGCTAATTAAAACATTTTATCACCGTTTGTCACAACTTCTACCGAAGGTGGCTCCTCTCTCCGTTCGGGCGGCTCTCGGCGGTCGGCGTCGCCGGTCTACTAGCTCCCACTGAAGGTGTCTCCTCTTCCTGTTCGGGCGGCTCTCGGCGGTCGGCGTCGCCGGTCTACTAGCTCCCACTGAAGGTGTCTCCTCTTCCTGTTCGGGCGGCTCTCGGCGGTCGGCGTCGCCGGTCTACTAGCTCCCACTGAAGGTGTCTCCTCTTCCTGTTCGGGCGGCTCTCGGCGGTCGGCGTCGCCGGTCTACTAGCTCCCACTGAAGGTGTCTCCTCTTCCTGTTCGGGCGGCTCTCGGCGGTCGGCGTCGCCGGTCTACTAGCTCCCACTGAAGGTGTCTCCTCTTCCAGTTCGGGCGGCTCTCTGCGGTCGGCGTCGCCGGTCTACTAGCTCCCACTGAAGGTGTCTCCTCTTCCTGTTCGGGCGGTTCTCGGCGGTCGGCGTCGCCGGTCTACTAGCTCCCACTGAAGGTGTCTCCTCTTCCTGTTCGGGCGGCTCTCGGCGGTCGGCGTCGCCGGTCTACTAGCTCCCACTGAAGGTGTCTCCTCTTCCTGTTCGGGCGGCTCTCGGCGGTCGGCGTCGCCGGTCTACTAGCTCCCACTGAAGGTGTCTCCTCTTCCTGTTCAGGCGGCTCTCGGCGGTCGGCGTCGCCGGTCTACTAGCTCCCACTGAAGGTGTCTCCTCTTCCTGTTCGGGCGGCTCTCGGCGGTCGGCGTCGCCGGTCTACTAGCTCCCACTGAAGGTGTCTCCTCTTCCTGTTCGGGCGGCTCTCGGCGGTCGGCGTCGCCGGTCTACTAGCTCCCACTGAAGGTGTCTCCTCTTCCTGTTCGGGCGGCTCTCGGCGGTCGGCGTCGCCGGTCTACTAGCTCCCACTGAAGGTGTCTCCTCTTCCTGTTCGGGCGGCTCTCGGTGGTCGGCGTCGCCGGTCTACTAGCTCCCACTGAAGGTGTCTCCTCTTCCTGTTCGGGCGGCTCTCGGCGGTCGGCGTCGCCGGTCTACTAGCTCCCACTGAAGGTGTCTCCTCTTCCTGTTCGGGCGGCTCTCGGCGTCGCCGGTCTACTAGCCATCACCGATCCCTTTTTCCTTTTCTGTTTGTTTTGTCTTTG
>NC_034185.2:7350872-7368372 GCF_002021735.2 Oncorhynchus kisutch | reverse complement strand
AAGGTTAGGGTTAGGTTAAAGGATTAAGGTTAGGGTTAGGTTAAATGTTCAAGGTGAGGGTTAGGATAAATGGTTAAGGTTAGGGTTAGGTTAAAGGGTTAAGGTTAGGGTCAGGTTAAAGTTTTAAGGTTCGGGTTAGGGTTAGGTTAAAAGGTTAAGGTTAGGGTTAGGGTTAGGTTAAAGGGTTAAGGTTAGGGTTATGGTCAGGTTAAAGGGTTAAGGCATGGTTAAAGGGTTAAGGTGAGGTTAAAGGGTTAGGGTTAGGGTTAGGGTTAGGTTAAAGGGTTATGGTTAGGTTAAAGGGTTAAGGTTAAGGTTAGGGTCAGGTTAAAGGGTTAGGGTTAGGGTTAGGGTTAGGTTAAAGGTTTAGGGTTAGGGGAAGGGTTAAGGTTAGGGTTAGGTTAAAGAGTTAAGGTTAAGGTTAGGTTAAAGGGTTAAGGTTAGGTTAAAGAGTTATGGTTAGGGTTAGGGTTATGGTGATGTTTAGCTAACATGCTGAATAGTTGCAAAATAGCTAAAAAGTAGTAAGTAGTAGAACAGTTTCTAATTATCTCTAAATGCTAAAGATGTACTTTATGAGATTTAAACTCACAACCTTTAGGGTGTTAGATGTTATCAAACGTAATATATCCTATTAAATTGTGTGTCTTGGGCTTTATGTACAGAATAATACAAAATGCTCTGACACCAAGTTGCAGATGGACATGACAGAAAGGAATAGCAAGGTGTCCATCAGTTGACCATCAACATCAACTCAACATTAACATCAACATCAACATCAACATCAACATCAACATCAACATCAACATCAACATCATCATCAACATTAACATCAACATCAGCAAACTGTATGTAGATGTCAGGGACTGAAAAATGTTCAAATTATTATTGTGGCGTCTAGCTCATCTCAATGGAACACAGCGGGAACAACAAAGAGGATAGAGAGAATTGAGAGGCTAGAGAGGATAGAGAGAACAGAGAGGACAGAGAGGATAGAGAGAGGATAGAGGCTAGAGAGGATAGAGGACAGAGAGAATAGAGAGAGAGAGGATATAGAGAATATAAAGGATAGAGACAATAGAGAGAGAGAGGACAGAGAGAATCGAGAGAATAGAGGACAGAGAGAATAGAGAGAGAGAGGATAGAGAGAATAGAGAGGGGATAGAGAGAGGATAGAGAGAATAGAGAGGGGATAGAGAGAATAGAATTCTCAATCAGAGGCAGGTGTTTATCGTTGTCTCTGATTGGGCACCATATTTAGGCAGCCATATTCTGTGGGTACTTTGTGGGTGATTGTTTCCTGGTTAGGTTAAAGGGTTAAGGTTAAGGTTAGGGTCAGGTTAAAGGGTTAGGGTTAGGGTTAGGTTAAAGGTTTAGGGTTAGGGGAAGGGTTAAGGTTAGGGTTAGGTTAAAGAGTTAAGGTTAAGGTTAGGTTAAAGGGTTAAGGTTAGGTTAAAGAGTTATGGTTAGGGTTAGGGTTATGGTGATGTTTAGCTAACATGCTGAATAGTTGCAAAATAGCTAAAAAGTAGTAAGTAGTAGAACAGTTTCTAATTATCTCTAAATGCTAAAGATGTACTTTATGAGATTTAAACTCACAACCTTTAGGGTGTTAGATGTTATCAAACGTAATATATCCTATTAAATTGTGTGTCTTGGGCTTTACGTACAGAATAATACAAAATGCTCTGACACCAAGTTGCAGATGGACATGACAGAAAGGAATAGCAAGGTGTCCATCAGTTGACCATCAACATCAACTCAACATTAACATCAACATCAACATCAACATCAACATCAACATCAACATCAACATCAACATCATCATCAACATTAACATCAACATCAGCAAACTGTATGTAGATGTCAGGGACTGAAAAATGTTCAAATTATTATTGTGGCGTCTAGCTCATCTCAATGGAACACAGCGGGAACAACAAAGAGGATAGAGAGAATTGAGAGGCTAGAGAGGATAGAGAGAACAGAGAGGACAGAGAGGATAGAGAGAGGATAGAGGCTAGAGAGGATAGAGGACAGAGAGAATAGAGAGAGAGAGGATATAGAGAATATAAAGGATAGAGACAATAGAGAGAGAGAGGACAGAGAGAATCGAGAGAATAGAGGACAGAGAGAATAGAGAGAGAGAGAGGATAGAGAGAATAGAGAGGGGATAGAGAGAGGATAGAGAGAATAGAGAGGGGATAGAGAGAATAGAATTCTCAATCAGAGGCAGGTGTTTATCGTTGTCTCTGATTGGGCACCATATTTAGGCAGCCATATTCTGTGGGTACTTTGTGGGTGATTGTTTCCTGTCTCTGTGTTCTCTGCACCAGATAGGACTGTTTCGGTTTTGCCACGTTTGTTATTTTGTATTTTGTGTAGTGTTCACGTTATTCGTCTTTTATTAAATCATGTTGAGCACGAACTACGCACGAACTACACTCTTCAGACGAAGAGGAGGAAATCAGCCGTGGAGCTGTTGGCCCGAGGTTGGAGTAGCCAGGAGGAAGGCATGGCCAGCCGTTGAGAGATGCTTATTGAAATGTATCAGTGGTGACCGTGTTACCTAGCCTCAGTGCAGAGGGCAGCTGGGGGGAGGTGCTCTTGTTCTCCATGGACTTTACAGTGTCCCAAAGCTTTTTGGAGTTAGAGCTACAGGTGGCGAATTTCTGCTTGAAAAAGCTGGCCTTTGCTTTCCTGACTGACTGCGTGTATTGGTTCCTGACTTCCCTGAACAGTTGCATATCGTGGGGACTATTCGATGCTATGGCAGTCCATCACAGTATGTTGTTTGTGCTGGTCAAGGGCAGTCAGATCTGGAATGAACCAAGGGCTACATCTGTTCTTATTTCAATATTCTTTGAACGGGGCATGCTTATCTAAGATGGTGAGGACATTACTTTTAAAGAATGACCAGGCATCCTCAACTGACAGGATGAGGTCAATATCCTTCCAGGATTCCCAGGACAGGTCAATTAGAAAAGCCTGCTCGCAGAAGTGTTTTAGGGAGCGTTTGACAGTGATGAGGGGTGGTCGTTTGACCGCGGACCCATAGCGGATACAGGCAATGAGGCAGTGATCGCTGAGATCCTGATTGAAAAAAGCGGAGGTGTATTTGGAGGGCAAATTGGTCAGGATATTGTCTATGAGGGTGCCCATGTTAACGGATTTAGGATTGTACCTGGTGGGTTCCTTGATGATTTGTGTGAGATTGAGGGCATCTAGCTTAGATTTTAGGACTGCCTGGGTGTTAAGCATATCCCAGTTTAGTACACCTAACAGAACAAACTCTGAAGCTAGATGGGGGGCGATCAATTCACAAATGGTGTCCAGGGCACAGCTGAGAGAGGAGGGGGGTCGATAGCAGGCGGCAACAGTGAGAGACTTATTTCTGGAGAGGTAAATTTTTTAAATTAGAAGTTCAAACTGTTTGGGTATAGACCTGGAAAGTATGACAGAAGTTTGCAGGCTCTCTCTGCAGTAGATTGCAACTCCTCCCCCTTTGGCAGTTCTATCTTGACAGAAAATGTTGTAGCTGGGTATGGAAATCTCAGAATTGTTGGTGGCCTTCCTAAGCCAGGATTCAGACACGGCAAGGACATCAGGGTTGGCAGAGTGTGCTAAAGCAGTGAGTAAAACAAACTTAGGGAGGAGGCTTCTAAGGTTGACATGCATGAAACCAAGTTTTTTTAAATCACAGAAGTCAACAAATGAGGTTGCCTGGGGAAACGCGGGGCCTGGGTTTACCTCCAAATCCCCCGAGAAACAGAGGAGGAGTAGGATGAGGGTATGGCTAAAGGATGTCAAAACTGGTCGCCTAGAGCATTGGGGACAAAGAATAAAAGGAGCAGATTTCTGGGCGTGGTAGAATATATTCAGGGCATAATGCGCAGACAGGGGTATGGTGGGGTGCGGGTACAGCGGAGGTAAGCCCAGGCACTGGGTGATGATAAGAGAGGTTGCATCTAAGATAATGACTTGACACATTGGAAAGGATTAACAAAAAACAGAGCAAACTAGAATGCTATTTGGCCCTAAACAGAGTGTACACAGTGGCAGAATACCTGACCACTGTGACTGACCCAAACTTAAGGAAAGCTTTGACTATGTACAAACTCAGTGAGCATAGCCTTGTTATTGAGAAAGGCCGCCGTTGGCAGACCTGGCTCTCAAGAGAAGAGGTGAGGTGGAAACTGAGCTGCAGTTCCTAACCTCCTGCCCAATGTATGACCATATTGGAGGCACATATTTCCCTCAGATTACACAGATCCACAAAGAATTCTAAAACAAACCCAATTTTGATAAACTCCCATATCTACTGGGTGAAATTCCACAGTTTGCCATCATAGCAGCAATGCTGTTTGAAGAACAACCACCATTGTAAATACAACCCATTATTATGCTTATTTATTTTACCTTGTGTACTTTAACCATTTGCACATTGTTACAACACTGTATATATACATAATATGACATGTTTAATGTCTTTATTGTTTTGAAACGTCTGTATGTGTAATGTTGACTGTTCATTTTTATTGTTTATTTCACTTTTGTATATTATCTACCTCAATTGCTTTGGCAATGTTAACACATGTTTCCCATGCCAATAATGCCCCTTGAATTGAATTGAATCGAATTGAATTGAGAGGATAGAGAGGATAGAGAGGTTAGAGAGGATAGAGGATAGAGAGAATAGAGAGAAGAGAGAGGATAGAGAGAATAAAGAGGATAGAGAGGAGAGAGAAGATAGAGAGGATAGAGAGGATAGAGAGAATAGAGAGGATAGAGGATAGAGAGGATAGAGAGGATAGAGAGGATAGAGAGGATAGAGAGAATAGAGAGGATAGAGAGGATAGAGAGAATAGAGAGAATATAGAGAATAAAGAGAATAGAGAGGATAGAGAGAATAGAGAGAATATAGAGGATAGAGAGAATAGAGGATAGAGAGGATAGAGAGGATAGAGGATAGAGAGGATAGAGAGGATAGAGGATAGAGAGGATAGAGAGAATAGAGAGGATAGAGATAATGGAGAGGATAGAGAGGATATAGAGGATATATAGAGAGAGGGGATAGAGGGGATGGAGATTATGGAGAGGATACGAGATAATGGAGCTTAAGGAGAGGATAGAGATGATAGTGAGGATATAGAGAATATATTTGAAAGATAGGATGGAGAGGATAAAGAGAGAGAGAAACACGATTTAGATGATAGAGAGGATAGAGATAATAGAGTGGATAGAGAGTATTTAGATAGAGAGAGGATAGAGAGAATATAGAGGATAGAGAGAATAGAGAGGTTAGAGAGGATATAGAGAATAGAGAGGTTAGAGAGGATAGAGAGAATAGAGAGGTTAGAGAGGATAGAGAGAATAGAGAGGTTAGAGAGGATAGAGAGGATATAGAGAATAGAGAGGATAGAGAGAATATAGAGGTTAGAGAGGATAGAGAGAATATAGAGGATAGAGAGGTTAGAGAGAATAGAGAGGATAGAGAGGATAGAGAGGTTAGAGAGGATATAGAGAATAGAGAGGTTAGAGAGGATAGAGAGGATAGAGAGGATAGAGAGGTTAGAGAGGATATAGAGAATATAGAGAATGGAGAGGATAGAGAGGTTAGAGAGGATAGAGAAAATATAGAGGATAGAGAGAATATAGAGGTTAGAGAGGATAGAGAGGATAGAGAGAATATAGAGGTTAGAGAGGATAGAGAGGATAGAGAGAATATAGAGGTTAGAGAGGATATAGAGGTTAGAGAGAATATAGAGGTTAGAGAGGATCATGAGAATAGAGGATGACAGAGAAAGACAAGACAGTAAAAATGTAGTTGAGCTTCTTTTCTTCTTCTTTTATCTCTCTCACTCACACTTACTCCCTCTTCTTCCTTTTTCTCCTCCGTCAATCATCTTAGTTGCCAGGAGACCAGCAGCAGAACGGCTCTCTGGGGTTTTGGGGTTGGTGCTGCCTCAATGCCTCAGGGAGGAAGGTTGTTTCAAAGACAAGACAACCCAAATATCAGCTTTCTAATAATCAATCCTGGGTTTGGCTGGAAGGACATCTTTGATTTGGGGAACTAGTGACGTTATGGACTCAGGAGGCCATTTTTTTCAGGGTAACTAATGAAGTCATCTGTGCCCTGGAAGCAATCTTACTTGACACCGTAGACCCACATCAATTTGCATACTGCCCCAATAGATCCCCAATAGATCCAGAGACAATGCATTCACCATCACACTACACACTGCCATATCCCATCTGGACAAGAGGAATAGGAATATAAGAATGCTGATTATTGACTATAGCTCAGCCTTTAAGACCATGGTACCCTCCAAGCTCATCATTAATAATAAGCTCGAGGACATGGGCCGGAAACCCAGCTGTGCAACTGGGTCCTGGACATCCTGACAGGCCGCCACCAGGTGGTGAAGGTAGGAAACATCACCTCTACTCAGCTGATCCTCAACACAAGAGCCCCACAAGGGTGCGTGCTCATCCCCCTCCTGTACTCTCTGTTCAACCATGACTGCATGGCCAAGCACGCCTCCAACTCAATTTATTTTATTTATTTTACCTTTATTTAACCAGGCAAGTCAGTTAAGAACAAATTCTTATTTTCAATGACGGCCTGGGCACAGTGGGTTAACTGCCTGTTCAGGGGCAGAACGACAGATTTGTACCTTGTCAGCTCGGAGGTTTGAACTTGCAACCTTCCGGTTACTAGTCCAACACTCTAACCACTAGGCTACCCTGCCGCCCCCGCTCAATCATCAAGTTCGCAGATGACACAACAGTAGTCGGCCTGATTTCCAACAATGAAGAGACTACAGGGAGGAGGTTAGGGACCTTGCGGAAAGGTGATAACCTCTCAACGTCAACAAAATAAAGGACCTGATCAAGGACTTCAGGAAACAGCAGAAGGCTGAAACACCCTTATCCACATCGACGGGACCGCAGTGAAGCAGGTCGAAAGCTTCAAGTTCCTCAGCGTCACTGACAAACTGAAATGGTCCACACACATAGACAGTGTGGTGAAGAAGGCGCAATTAGCGCCTTTTCAACCTCAGGAGGCTGAAGAAATTGGGCTTGGTCCCTAAGACCCTCACAAACTTTTACAGATGCACCATTGAGAGCACCCTCTATCACCACTTGGTACGGCAACTGCACCGTCCCCAAACTGCAGATGGTGGTGCTCTCTGCCCAACGCATCACCGGGGGCAAACTACCTTCCCTCCAGGACATCTACACCATCCGATGTCACAGGAAGGCCAAAAAGATCAAGGACAACAACCACCCGAGTCACTGCCTGTTCACCCCGCTATCATCCAGAAAGCAAGGTCAGTACAGGTGCATCAAAGCTGGGACCAAGAGACTGAAAAACAGCTTCTATCTTAAGGCTATCAGACTGTTAAATAGCCATTACTAGCCGGTTACCACCCGGTTACTCTTCCCTTCACCTTAGAGGCTGCTGCCCTATAATTATAGACTTGGGACACTAGTTACTTTAATAATGGAACACTGGTCACTTTAATAATGGAACACTGGTCCCTTTAATAATGGAAAACTGTTCCCTTTAATAATGGAACACTGGTCACTTTAATAATGGAACACTGGTCACTAATAATGGAACACTGGTCCCTTTAATAATGGAATACTGGTCACTAATAATGGAACACTGATCCCTTTAATAATGGAACACTGGTCCCTTTAATAATGGAACACTGGTCCCTTTAATAATGGAACACTGGTCACTTTAATAATGGAACACTGGTCCCTTTAATAATGGAACACTGGTCCCTTTAATAATGGAACACTGGTCCCTTTAATAATGGAACACTGGTCACTAATAATGGAACACTGGTCCCTTTAATAATGGAAGACTGGTCCCTTTAATAATGGAACACTAGTCACTTTAATCATGTCTGCATACTGCTTTACTCCTCTCATATGTACAGTATATACTGTATTCTATTCTACTGTATTTTAGTCAACCCCACTTCGACGTTGTTCATCCTAATATTTATATATTTCTTAATTCCATTATTTTACTATTAGATTTGTGTGCATTGTGGTGAATTGTTAGATAATACTGCACTGTTGGTGCTGGGAACACAAACATTTGACTACACCCGCAATAACATCTGCTAAATATGTGTATGTGACCAATACAATTTTATTTTATTTGGGTGGCTTGTGAAGTCATGTCCAGGGATGCCATCTTTGATTTTGGTAAGTCATCGTTTGGACAAAACGCCGTCTTCCACCCTTTCTCCTCCGTGACCCAGAAACCGATGAGTGGTCGAGGAGAGTTTCAATTCATAATAGGGAAACCTCTTCGATAGCCTCCTTTTGGTGAGAAAGCAAAAGTGTATCCTACTTAAGTCATGGCCCTCTTTGGATATAGCAAGCACCAACTCTCTATCTCTCTCACCACCTCTCTCTTCCCCCTACACCCAGGCTCTGTTATCTCAGGTCATAAATTCCAGGAGGAGACTCTCTCCCTCATGCAGTATAGAGAGAGGGTTTACAGTAGAACAAAGGAACTTCTTCAACCTCACAGAACTTGAGAACTGAACAATATCCATGTTTTGGAGAATGTGTAAACGGTCGGTGGAGAATCCAGCTACGACCGGTCCATTTTGTCTAATGTTTGTGACCTTATGAGAGACAATACAGCCACATCACCATAACTATGTTTATACAAGAGTCTTCATTATGAGATTTGCATCTAATTATTGTATTAAATGAATGAGTAAAGATTAAACTATTTGTGGAATTATGCAATATGATTTTATCTTGTTGACGCTACACGTTCCCAAGGGCACCCCCCCCCACGCTCAACTCAAAAGATGGCGCACAGAATGCTAAAATATTCTTAGAAATATTTAACCTCCACACATTAACAAGTCCAATAGCTCAAATGAAAGATAAACGCCTTGTTCATCTACCCAGCGAGTCAGATTTCTAAAATGTTTTACGGCGAAAACATAGCACATATTTATGTCAAACCACCACAAAGACACAGACGATATGTAGCCATTTTGTCGAACAAAAGATGCAACCACAAACGCAGGATTAAAAGAAAAATAATTCACTAACCTTTTGAAAATCTTCATCAGATGACAGAAAAAGGACATGTTACACAGTACATTTATGTTTTTTTATAATATGCAATTTATATGCAATTTATATGTCCGGAGAAATTATGATAACTCCGCCAGATAACGCCAGATAACAGCAATACACATCATAAACTTTGACTAAATATACATGTTCTACATATAGTTAGAAAGATACACTGCTTCTTAATGCAATCGCTTTGTCACATTTCTTTTTAACGTTACAGAAATCGTTCACTATTCAATCATCTGAGACGGCACTCAGACATAAGAAATATTTCTCCGCTATGTTGGAGTCAACAGAAACACAAAATTACAACATAAATATTCCCTTACCTTTGATGGTCTTTGATCAGAATGTAGTGGAAGGAGTCATACTTACCCAAAACATCGTTTGGTTTCAAGTCGTGTGTCTTTGTATTAGCATATGCTGCAAGTTCCAGATGAAATGCATCCAAAATGACTTCTGCTCCCGAACAGTTGCGCATCGAAACTGCCAAATGACATATTATATGTCGACTAAACTGGTCAAACTAAGTGCAGAATCAAGCTTTAGGATGTTCTAAACGTACAAAACAATGATCTAATCTATCGGACATTCTTGCTTCCTCTCAGGCATTCTGGAACAAAGGAACGTCTCTCCAAAATGCGTGCTCTCCTGACCTTGTATTTTCTCGCGACACTCAGTCTTTTGCCTCCCAAAGGGTCAAAACTTGCCGGATGTGCACAATTAAACGCTGTACTGAATGAGGACATCTAGTGGAAGACATAGAAAGTGTCTCCAGATCCATAGCTGGTTGGGAAGGGTGGGGGCGATGACGTCAAAGTTGCCCCAAGTTTCAGGCTCCCAAAAATAGTTTGGGAGATTGCCTGCCCTGTGAGTTCTGCTATACTTACAGACATAATTCAAACGGTTTTAGAAGCTTTAGAGTGTTTTCTATCCAATAATTATTATTATATGCATATGTTAGCATTTTTGGTCAAATTTCTTTTCAGTTTACTATGGGCACGCAATTCATCCAAAGGGGGCAGTATTCTGCCTATCCTTAACAGGTTTTAAGCTGTTTAATGAAAGACAATCAAATTCCCTTTTATTGTTTAAGTCGTTGGCCCGCCCCATGAGCACAGACATTGATCTGGCATCATGGGACAGCCCTTTCCTGCTGTTCCGAATATAAACCCCACCAGGAGAAGCCAAATTCAGACCTTGCCTATCTCGGGTCAGCTGAGGGAGCTAAGGTTTGAGTAGAGACCAGTAAAACCTCAGGACAAGCTACGATTGTAATGGTTGCTGAATTCTTAACCATGTGGTTAAACTTGGAGACTATCGATTCCGATAGAATGAGAGCATGTCTTCGATACTAATTACTAGTCTGCAGCTAGGAATTATGTACCATCGAATGCGAAAACCGGCAACTGCCGAAACATCTATTCTATTAGAACATTTCTGAATGGAACTCTGAAGTATCCATTCTAGCCACGAAGACTCCAGGGACGCAAAGAGAAGTTCAGATGAACTTTCCAACAGAAAGACGGACGATTCCAACAGAGATCCCGACGACACACTGGGCGTGAATATAAATATATTGATTGCAATTATTCCAGAATGAGTGAGCGTTCATGTGCAAAGGATTAGCATTTCAATTGTTATAATTATCAACTGTGTAGTGTCTTTTGTCTTTTGCACCCTTCTCAGGACCTTTGTCTACCAAGCCGTCATATCGGTTCAGCCCACTAGGGCATATCCCCCTACCATTTCCAGGTAACCATATCTACTGTTTGTTTGTTTTGCATTTCTGTGATTATTTAGTTAGTAAATAAATTATTAAACCAATTGGTGTATGGGTGATTTATAGTAAAGACTGGGTTCGTGCAGATGATCAATGATTTATGATGTTCGGAATGAGACTAACGTGAGGTAAAGAATGATTCATTAATTAGAAGACTAATTGATCAGATATTAAAATATCTGAAAAGTTATATTAGGAAAATTATAACTTTGTAATCTGAATATTTTCCTTGATGTCCCGACTTCCTAGTTAGTTACATTTACATGAATAGTTTAATCACGTAATATAATTACAGAGAATTGATTTGATAAAATAAGTCTTGACTTTAATGATGCCAAAGACACGACATCACGGAAGAGTTTGAAATCTGACACACCCTCTTTGAATCAGCTATTGTTTTCTTGAAAGAGCAAAATATATATAGCACCAAGGTTTTGAATATATTTGAGGTTTGAGATTCTTAGCCAGCCTATGCCTAAATAACAGCTTTTCACACTCTTGCATTCTCTCAACCAGCTTCACCTGGAATGTTTTTCCAAGAGTCTTGAAAGAGTTCCCACATACGCTGAGCACTTGTTGGCTGCTTTTTCCTTCACTCTGTGGTCCAACTCATCCTTAACCATCTCAATTAGGTTGAAGTCGGGTGATTGTGGAGGCCAGGTCATCTGATGCAGCAGTCCATCACTCTCCTTCTTGGTCAAATAGCCCTTACGCATCCTGAAGGTGTGTTTTGGGTCATTGTCCTGCTGAAAAACAAATGATAGTCCCACTAAGCACAAACCAGATGGGATGGCATATCGCTTCAGAATGCTGTGGTAGCCGTGCTGGTTAAATGTGCCTTTAATTCTAAATAAATCACAGACATCACACCATCACACCTCCTCCTCCATGCTTCACGATGGGAACCACACATGCAGAGATAATCCGTTCACCTACTCTGCGTCTCACAAAGACACAGACCAAAGGACAGATTTCCACCGGTCTAAAGTCCATTGCTCGTGTTTCTAGTCCAAGCAAGTCTCTTCTTATTATTGGTGTCCTTTAGTAGTGGTTTCTTTGCAGCAATTCCACCATGAAGGCCTGATTCACGCAGTCTCCTCTGAACAGTTGATGTTGAGATGTGTCTGTTACTTGAACTCTGTGAAGCATTTACTTGGGCTGCAATCTGAGGTGCAGTTAACTCTAATGATCTTATCCTCTGCAGCAGAGGTAACTCTGGGTCTTCCTTTCCTGTGGCGGTCCTCATGAGAGCCAGTTTCATCATAGCGCTTTATGGTTTTTGAAACTGCACTTGAAGAAACGTTCAATGTTATAGAAATGTTTCCGTATTGACAGACCTTCATGTCTTAAAGTAATGATGGATTGATGTTTCTCTTTGCTTATTTCAGCTGTTCTTGCCATAATATGGACTTGGTCTTTTACCAAATAGGGCTATTTTCTGTATACCACCCCTACCTTGTCACAACACAAAGGATTGGCTCAAACGCATTAAGGAAAGAAATTCCACAAATTAACTTTTAACAAGGCACACCTGTTAGTTGAAATGCATTCCAGGTGACTACCTCATGAAGCTGGTTGAGAGAATGCCAAGAGTGTGTAAAGCTGTCATCAAGACAAAGGCTGGCTACTTACTTTTTTTACTTCGAAGAATTTATGAAATCTATTTTTATTTGTTTTCCCCTTTTTGGTTACTACATGATTCCATATGTGTTATTTCATAGTTTTGATGTCTTCACTATTATTCTACAATGTCTAAAATACACCCCCCAAAAATTGTAAAACATTTAAAAAATCCTTGAATGAGTAGGTATGTCCAAACTGTTGACTCGTACTGTATGAAGAGGTACTGAGTGGTACTCCACTGATGTGATGTGTTGGATTTGCCCTAAACAAAACTAATTGTTTCAACCACATAATGTTAATTTCTTTGCCACATGTTTTGCAGTATTACTTTAGTGCCTTGTTCCAAACAGGATGCATGTTATGGAATATTTTTATTCAGGCTTCCTTCCTTATAGATTGTTGAATATGTTGGGTCATTCAAAACTCCTGTTATTAAAAACTATTATTGCACAGAGCATGTGACGTATTAAGTTTACTGTCTACTCCTGAATTTATGTAGGCTTGCCATAACAAAGGGGTTGAATACTTATTGACTCAAGACATTTCAGCTTTTCATTTTTAATACATTTGTAAACATTAAAAACAAAAACAAAAACCCACTTTGACATTATGGGGAATTGGCCAATGACACAACATCTCCATTTAATTTAAATTCAGGCTGCAAAAACAACATTTACAAAAAGGGGTGAGGCCTTCTGAATATATATTTATATTATATTAATAGATATTTGTTCTTGAGGTTTGATGAATATAAAAACAGGTCACAGCTTTAGTGACACTTTAGAAGTTTCCAGAATGAAGAAGAAGAAGCTTCATTCTCTGGTCATTTTCTACAGAGGAAAAAGATAGAAGTCAAAAGAAAAAAACTGATTTGAAAAACGCACAAACGCACACACACACACACATACACACACACACACACACACACACACACACACACACACACACACACACACACACACACACACACACACACACAACACAGTGACGTAGAAGTCCGTCACTGGCCGCGGGCAGCATTTGGTTCTTATATATACACATATTCATCACTCCTCCCTGCGCCATTATACCATAAGTTAACAATGTGGGTCGACACACAATTTAACTTCTGTCTTGGTGCATGCATTTCACATTTGTCAATGTTTATATTTGAGAGATACAATAATTATTATACTTATCAATGTTGTGGATGAGCGCATTGTTTGTTTGTTCTGTTCCTCTCTCTCCATCTCTGTAGCTTCTGGGTATGCTGGAAAAGGACCCGAGCTAAGGGAATTGGGTTGGCTTTATAGTGCCTGTCCCAAATGGCTCATTAATGCATATGGGCATATTGAAAGATATTGTCAGTAGTGATGTAATGTTGTAAATGTTATGTTGTGATATTGTTTAAAACCGTGTTGCAATGTATATCCTTTAGTATGTTTAGTTCATGGAAAATGTAGGTTTGTATTGTTAATTGATTAATTAATTAGGGTTAATTGTTCTGAGGGGAGGGGCTAGCCCTACAAAAGGAGCCTCTCTCCAGTCTCTAAGGGGGATTTTTTGGATTGAGCTGTGGATGGGGCAGCATTGTTGTTAAGCTGTCCCATAAGGTAGACGTTGATGGCAGTACTGTTGTTTTTCTGTTCCGGAATCACTTGTAAATAAACACCTTTGCACAGAAGAACTTTTGCGGTTCCGCCATCTTTTTATTTTTATAGAGGTTAGGATATCCAGTTTAGCCATCTGGCCTACTCTACGTGACATATGGTGGCATTGGTGGGATGGCGTACCGCAAATCAGTGAATTCCAACAAGAGAGGTAAAGGAATGCGTACAGGATTGCGTTCTCAGCAACAGCATCAACTGTCAGAAAAGGTACCTGAAGTTGAACCGGGGTGGAATACCATGGAATCGTCTGGTGAAGAAGAGGTCAAGTATGAGAAACTAGGAGCCCGACCGCGGGGCCAAAGACAACCAGAACTGGGTGAGCTGCTGACTGAAGGAGCAGTTGGGGGACCAGAACCACACCCAACCATGGTAACCCTTTTTCAGCAACTTTTCACCTGCCTTGAGAGGAGGGACGAAGACCTCAAGCAAGGAGTTACGTGGCCTACACCAATCTATCCTCACGCTCCCCACCAGGCGGAACTCGTCAGTGAGAGCCCAAGATTGGGTCTTCCAACACCAGGACGACAAAGGCTCGATGCAGCAGGGACTTCAACTCCACAAGCAGGCACCCCAAGCAGTAATGAGGCCAGCACCAGGAGACCAGTCCAGCAGTGTAACGTCCATCTTCCAGCATCCTGAGGAAGGAGCCAAAGATGCCCTCATACCAGCAGGGGGAGGACATTGAAAACTACCTGCTGAGGTTTGAGCGCATGGCTAAGACGTGGCAGTGGCCTGAGGTAGAGTGGGCCTGCAGGACTTGTCCCGTTGCTCACGGGCAAAGGCCTAGAGGCTACACAGAATGGATGAGGGGCTGGCCCAAATGTCTACAAGGGCTTGAAGGAAGCGCTGCTGGTGAAGTTTGACATCTCACCCGAAACCTACCGTCAACGCTTCAGAGCTGCATCAACGCCATTGGGTGAGTCGCCGACAGAGACGTACCCACCGCCTCAAGGGGTCTCTACCGACGATGGGTTCGACCGGGGGAGAAGACACAGGACGAAATCGGGGAGGTCATCATCCTCGAGCAACTTCTACAAGTTCTACCACACGACATTCGAACCTGGGTCCGAGAGCACGAGCCCAAGGACGGGCTTATGGCGGCCAAGCTTGCACTGCAGTATCTTAATGCACGTAAAGGGGGACCACCACAACCTGCAGCACCCGCTCCAAGGAGTCTCAGAGACACAAGGGACATCAGAAACGCCAGAGATGGTGGAGGTAAACTCTGGGGGTTATGTGTCTGGGAGGGAGGTAAGGGATCATGCAGTTCGCTCTGATGGGAGGGGTCTGACCTGTTTTTACTGCCGGCAGCAGGGGCACAAAGCTTCAATGTGTCCGCTACGTAAATCCAAGCTCTCAGGTTACTGTTATGTACCCAGAGAGGGGGGATGGTGTTCAGAATAGACAGACTCGGGAAGGGTCATGCTTGGTACCTGTAAAAGTGAATGGTAAAAGTCTTACTGCAATGATTGACACCGGCAGTTCCCTGTCATTGATCAGAAAAGGTAATGTACCTGTTAATGACATTGATTATGGTCATCAGACACTGATCCAATGTGTCCATGGTGACCAGTCACAGCAGCCCACAGCTGAGCTCACAGTTGAGATTCAGGGTCAGAAATACCTCCTCAAAGTTGGGGTAATGGAGAAGCTACCTTTTGAGATGATTTTGGGGAGGGATGTGCCTGTACTCTCTGATCTGTTGGGAAGTGTGGGGGGTCAGCTATATGAGCAGTCAGTTTGCCAGTCTGATGTTCAGATGGCATGTTCAGTTGTCACTCGTGCCCAGGCCAAAGCTGGTTTACAACCTCTGCCTGACTTGTGTGATAGTCTGTGCGAGGGGGGAACCAAAGGGCCCAGAAAGTCACGCCGCCAGCGGCGTCTTGAGAAGTATGTGGGAACCCCTGTACCTGTTGCTGATGTGTCTGGGTTAGAGGTGCAATGGGATGTTCCACAAAATTTTGCTACACTGCAGAAGTCTGATGCAACCTTGAAATGTTTGTTTGACAAGGCCTTAGCTGGGGACAGTCAATCTTTATGTGGGGGGATTTACACAGTAGACAACCACATACTCTACCTTGGGTCAGAGGCAGATAGCAGGAAGTTGGTGGTGCCATCTACCTGTAGACCACTTGTTCTCAACCTTGCACATACAGTTCCATGGGCAGGCCATCTAGGGCAACATAAGACCTATCTTAGGCTAGGCTCCCCGTTTCTTTTGGCCCTCCATGTATACTGATGTACAAAAATACTGCAAATCATGCCCCACGTGCAGAAAACCAGTGCTGTCCGTAGGTCTGAACGGGCTCCCTCTATGTTCACTGCCAGTTATCTCTACCCCATTCAAGAGAATTGCAATGGACATTGTTGGACCCTTGGAGAAGAGTAGTGCAGGTTACAAGTATATATTGGTGATCTGTGACTATGCCACCCGGTTCCCAGAAGCCTTCCCACTCCGTTCCATAACCACTCCAAAGATAATCAGTGCTCTTGTTCAGCTCTTCTCTCGTGTAGGAATCCCAGATGAAATCCTGACGGACCAAGGGACCAAACTTCACCTCGCGACTGATGGTTCAACTCCACCGACAGCTGGGCATTAAAGGCTTGAGGACTACTCCCTACCATCCCCCAAACGGATGGGCTCGTAGAGAGATTCAATCAAACGCTCAAGAACATGCTGAGGAAGTTTGTGGGCTGACACTGGGTAAAGACTGGGATAAGTGGTTACCCTTTCTGCTTTTTGCTTACAGGGGAGGTGCCTCAGGCATCGACAGGTTTCTCGCCATTCGAACTCCTCTATGGATAGGGCCAGTGCAAGGACCACTGGACCTGCTGAAGAAGTGCTGGGAGGTTCCCCAGTAGCTACCTCAGGACAGGGGATTGTCCAGTATGTCCTCCAGATGCGAGACAGGTTGGAACCGGTACCGAGAGGAAGCTAGAGCAAACCTTCAGCAAGCCCAGAAGGCCCAGAAGAGAGGCTATGACCAGCACGCTCGCCACAGAGAGTTTGAGCCAGGACAGAAAGTCCTGCTCCTCCTTCCCTCATCTACCAGCAAGCTCCTTGCGCAATGGCAAGGACCGTACCTAATCGGGAGGAAGATGGGCCCAGTGACCTACGAGGTGCTGCACCCGGACAAGGTAAGAAGAAGCAAACCTACCATGTGAACCTTCTCAGGCCTGGGAGGAGAAGAGGAACTCTCCAAAGGAAAGTCCTTTCTGGTCCGCAGAGTAGAAGAGGATGAGTCGGATGGGTCACAGAGGCATGGAAAGAACGAGCAGAATTCTACTGGCTCACCTGGAAGAAGAACAGCAGATGAGCTGAAGC
>NC_034185.2:7293281-7350772 GCF_002021735.2 Oncorhynchus kisutch | reverse complement strand
CCACTCCCCATATAGGAAAATCCAGACGAAATATATTTAATACCGAACATACATTTTAACCGCAACATTTCACAGATTTTATGGATTTCAAAAATATATTTTCAGGCTTCGTTAAAATGGTTAAGGTTAGGGTTAGGGTTAGGGTTAGGTTAAGGATTAAGGTTGGTTAGGGTTAGGTTAAAGGGTTAGGGTTAGGGTTAGGTTAAAGGGTTAGGTTTAGGGTTAGGTTAAAGGGTAGGGTTAGGGTTAGGGTTAGGTTAGGTTAAAGGGTTAGGGTTAGGTTAAAGGGCTAAGGTTAGGGTTAGGGTTAGGTTAAAGGGTTAGGGTTAGGTTAAAGGATTAAGGTTAGGGTTAGGGTTAGCTAAAATGGTTAAGGTGAGGGTTAGGCTAAAGGATTAAGGTTAGGGTTTAGGGTTAGCTAAAATGGTTAAGGTGAGGGTTAGGTTAAAGGGTTAAGGTTAGGGTTAGGGTTAGGTTAAAGGGTTAAGGTTAAGGTTAGGGTTAGGTTAAAGGATTAAGGTTAGGGTTAGGTTAAATGTTCAAGGTGAGGGTTAGGATAAATGGTTAAGGTTAGGGTTAGGTTAAAGGGTTAAGGTTAGGGTCAGGTTAAAGTTTTAAGGTTCGGGTTAGGGTTAGGTTAAAGGTTAAGGTTAGGGTTAGGGTTAGGTTAAAGGGTTAAGGTTAGGGTTATGGTCAGGTTAAAGGGTTAAGGCATGGTTAAAGGGTTAAGGTGAGGTTAAAGGGTTAGGGTTAGGGTTAGGGTTAGGTTAAAGGGTTATGGTTAGGTTAAAGGGTTAAGGTTAAGGTTAGGGTCAGGTTAAAGGGTTAGGGTTAGGGTTAGGGTTAGGTTAAAGGTTTAGGGTTAGGGGAAGGGTTAAGGTTAGGGTTAGGTTAAAGAGTTAAGGTTAAGGTTAGGTTAAAGGGTTAAGGTTAGGTTAAAGAGTTATGGTTAGGGTTAGGGTTATGGTGATGTTTAGCTAACATGCTGAATAGTTGCAAAATAGCTAAAAAGTAGTAGTAGTAGTAGAACAGTTTCTAATTATCTCTAAATGCTAAAGATGTACTTTATGAGATTTAAACTCACAACCTTTAGGGTGTTAGATGTTATCAAACGTAATATATCCTATTAAATTGTGTGTCTTGGGCTTTATGTACAGAATAATACAAAATGCTCTGACACCAAGTTGCAGATGGACATGACAGAAAGGAATAGCAAGGTGTCCATCAGTTGACCATCAACATCAACTCAACATTAACATCAACATCAACATCAACATCAACATCAACATCAACATCAACATCAACATCATCATCAACATTAACATCAACATCAGCAAACTGTATGTAGATGTCAGGGACTGAAAAATGTTCAAATTATTATTGTGGCGTCTAGCTCATCTCAATGGAACACAGCGGGAACAACAAAGAGGATAGAGAGAATTGAGAGGCTAGAGAGGATAGAGAGAACAGAGAGGACAGAGAGGATAGAGAGAGGATAGAGGCTAGAGAGGATAGAGGACAGAGAGAATAGAGAAGAGAGAGGATATAGAGAATATAAAGGATAGAGACAATAGAGAGAGAGAGGACAGAGAGAATCGAGAGAATAGAGGACAGAGAGAATAGAGAGAGAGAGGATAGAGAGAATAGAGAGGGGATAGAGAGAGGATAGAGAGAATAGAGAGGGGATAGAGAGAATAGAATTCTCATCAGAGGCAGGTGTTTATCGTTGTCTCTGATTGGGCACCATATTAGGCAGCCATATCTGTGGGTACTTTGTGGGTGATTGGTTTCCTGGTTAGGTTAAAGGGTTTAAGGTTAAGGTTAGGGTCAGGTTAAAGGGTTAGGGTTAGGTTAGGTTAAGGTTTAGGGTTAGGGGAAGGGTTAAGGTTAGGGTTAGGTTAAAGAGTTAAGGTTAAGGTTAGGTTAAAGGGTTAAGGTTAGGTTAAAGAGTTATGGTTAGGGTTAGGGTTATGGTGATGTTTTAGCTAACATGCTGAATAGTTGCAAAATAGCTAAAAGTAGTAAGTAGTAGAACAGTTTCTAATTATCTCTAAATGCTAAAGATGTACTTTATGAGATTTAAACTCACAACCTTTAGGGTGTTAGATGTTATCAAACGTAATATATCCTATTAAATTGTGTGTCTTGGGCTTTACGTACAGAATAATACAAAATGCTCTGACACCAAGTTGCAGATGGACATGACAGAAAGGAATAGCAAGGTGTCCATCAGTTGACCATCAACATCAACTCAACATTAACATCAACATCAACATCAACATCAACATCAACATCAACATCAACATCAACATCATCATCAACATTAACATCAACATCAGCAAACTGTATGTAGATGTCAGAGGACTGAAAAATGTTCAAATTATTATTGTGGCGTCTAGCTCATCTCAATGGAACAAGCGGGAACAACAAAGAGGATAGAGAGAATTGAGAGGCTAGAGAGGATAGAGAGAACAGAGAGGACAGAGAGGATAGAGAGAGGATAGAGGCTAGAGAGGATAGAGGACAGAGAGAATAGAGAGAGAGAGGATATAGAGAATATAAAGGATAGAGACAATAGAGAGAGAGAGGACAGAGAGAATCGAGGAGAATAGAGGACAGAGAGAATAGAGAGAGAGAGAGGATAGAGAGAATAGAGAGGGGATAGAGAGAGGATAGAGAGAATAGAGAGGGGATAGAGAGAATAGAATTCTCAATCAGAGGCCAGGTGTTTATCGTTGTCTCTGATTGGGCACCATATTTAGGCAGCCATATTCTGTGGGACTTTGTGGGTGATTGTTTCCTGTCTCTGTGTTCTCTGCACCAGATAGGACTGTTTCGGTTTTGCCACGTTTGTTATTTTGTATTTTGTGTAGTGTTTCACGTTATTCGTCTTTTATTAAATCATGTTGAGCACGAACTACGCACGAACTACACTCTTCAGACGAAGAGGAGGAAATCAGCCGTGGAGCTGTTGGCCCGAGGTTGGAGTAGCCAGGAGGAAGGCATGGCCAGCCGTTGAGAGATGCTTATTGAAATGTATCAGTGGTGACCGTGTTACCTAGCCTCAGTGCAGAGGGCAGCTGGGGGGAGGTGCTCTTGTTCTCCATGGACTTTACAGTGTCCCAAAGCTTTTGGAGTTAGAGCTACAGGTGGCGAATTTCTGCTTGAAAAAAGCTGGCCTTTGCTTTCCTGACTGACTGCGTGTATTGGTTCCTGACTTCCCTGAACAGTTGCATATCGTGGGGACTATTCGATGCTATGGCAGTCCATCACAGTATGTTGTTTGTGCTGGTCAAGGGCAGTCAGATCTGGAATGAACCAAGGGCTACAATCTGTTCTTATTTCAATATTCTTTGAACGGGGCATGCTTATCTAAGATGGTGAGGACATTACTTTTAAAGAATGACCAGGCATCCTCAACTGACAGGATGAGGTCAATATCCTTCCAGGATTCCCAGGACAGGTCAATTAGAAAAGCCTGCTCGCAGAAGTGTTTTAGGGAGCGTTTGACAGTGATGAGGGGTGGGTCGTTTGACCGCGGACCCATAGCGGATACAGGCAATGAGGCAGTGATCGCTGAGATCCTGATTGAAAAAAGCGGAGGTGTATTTGGAGGGCAAATTGGTCAGGATATTGTCTATGAGGGTGCCCATGTTAACGGATTTAGGATTGTACCTGGTGGGTTCCTTGATGATTTGTGTGAGATTGAGGGCATCTAGCTTAGATTTTAGGACTGCCTGGGTGTTAAGCATATCCCAGTTTAGTACACCTAACAGAACAAACTCTGAAGCTAGATGGGGGGCGATCAATTCACAAATGGTGTCCAGGGCACAGCTGAGAGAGGAGGGGGGTCGATAGCAGGGCGGCAACAGTGAGAGACTTATTTCTGGAGAGGTAAATTTTTTAAATTAGAAGTTCAAACTGTTTGGGTATGACCTGGAAAGTATGACAGAAGTTTGCAGGCTCTCTCTGCAGTAGATTGCAACTCCTCCCCCTTTGGCAGTTCTATCTTGACAGAAAATGTTGTAGCTGGGTATGGAAATCTCAGAATTGTTGGTGGCCTTCCTAAGCCAGGATTCAGACACGGCAAGGACATCAGGGTTGGCAGAGTGTGCTAAAGCAGTGAGTAAAACAAACTTAGGGAGGAGGCTTCTAAGGTTGACATGCATGAACCAAGTTTTTTAAATCACAGAAGTCAACAAATGAGGTTGCCTGGGAAACGCGGGGCCTGGGTTTACCTCCAAATCCCCCGAGAAACAGAGGAGGAGTAGGATGAGGGTATGGCTAAAGGATGTCAAAAACTGGTCGCCTAGAGCATTGGGGACAAAGATAAAAGGAGCAGATTTCTGGGCGTGGTAGATATATTCAGGGCATAATGCGCAGACAGGGGTATGGTGGGGTGCGGGTACAGCGGAGGTAAGCCCAGGCACTGGGTGATGATAAGAGAGGTTGCATCTAAGATAATGACTTGACACATTGGAAAGGATTAACAAAAAACAGAGCAAACTAGAATGCTATTTGGCCCTAAACAGAGTGTACACAGTGGCAGAATACCTGACCACTGTGACTGACCCAAACTTAAGGAAAGCTTTGACTATGTACAAACTCAGTGAGCATAGCCTTGTTATTGAGAAAGGCCGCCGTTGGCAGACCTGGCTCTCAAGAGAAGAGGTGAGGTGGAAACTGAGCTGCAGTTCCTAACCTCCTGCCCAATGTATGACCATATTGGAGGCACATATTTCCCTCAGATTACACAGATCCACAAGAATTCTAAAACAAACCCAATTTTGATAAACTCCCATATCTACTGGGTGAAATTCCACAGTTTGCCATCATAGCAGCAATGCTGTTTGAAGAACAACCACCATTGTAAATACAACCCATTATTATGCTTATTTATTTACCTTGTGTACTTTAAACCATTTGCACATTGTTACAACACTGTATATACATAATATGACATGTTTAATGTCTTATTGTTTTGAAACGTCTGTATGTGTAATGTTGACTGTTCATTTTTATTGTTTATTTCACTTTTGTATATTATCTACCTCAATTGCTTTGGCAAGGTTAACACACTGTTTCCCATGCCAATAATGCCCCTTGAATTGAATTGAATCGAATTGAATTGAGAGGATAGAGAGGATAGAGAGGTTAGAGAGGATAGAGGATAGAGAGAATAGAGAGAAGAGAGAGGATAGAGAGAATAAGAGGATAGAGAGAGAGAGAAGATAGAGAGGATAGAGAGGATAGAGAGAATAAGAGAGGAGAGGATAGAGGATAGAGAGGATAGAGAGGATAGAGAGGATAGAGAGGATAGAGGAATAGAGAGGATAGAGAGGATAGAGAGAATAGAGAGATATAGAGAATAAGAAGAATAGAGAGGATAGGAGAATAGAGAGAATATAGAGGATAGAGAGAATAGAGGATAGAGAGGATAGAGAGGATAGAGGATAGAGAGGATAGAGAGGATAGAGGATAGAGAGGATAGAGAGAAATAGAGAGGATAGAGATAATGGAGAGGATAGAGAGGATATAGAGGATATATAGAGAGAGGGGATAGAGGGGATGGAGATTATGGAGAGGATACGAGATAATGGAGCTTAAGGAGAGGATAGAGATGATAGTGAGGATATAGAGAATATATTTGAAAGATAGGATGGAGAGGATAAAGGAGAGAGAGAAACACGATTTAGATGATAGAGAGGATAGAGATAATAGAGTGGATAGAGAGTATTTAGATAGAGAGAGGATAGAGAGAATATAGAGGATAGAGAGAATAGAGAGGTTAGAGAGGATATAGAGAATAGAGAGGTTAGAGAGGATAGAGAGAATAGAGAGGTTAGAGAGGATAGAGAGAATAGAGAGGTTAGAGAGGATAGAGAGGATATAGAGAATAGAGAGGATAGAGAGAATATAGAGGTTAGAGAGGATAGAGAGAATATAGAGGATAGAGAGGTTTAGAGAGAATAGAGAGGATAGAGAGGATAGAGAGGTAGAGAGGTTAGAGGATATAGAGAATAGAGAGGTTAGAGAGGATAGAGAGGATAGAGAGGATAGAGAGGTTAGAGAGGATATAGAGAATATAGAGAATGGAGAGGATAGAGAGGTTAGAGAGGATAGAGAAAATATAGAGGATAGAGAGAATATAGAGGTTAGAGAGGATAGAGAGGATAGAGAGAATATAGAGGTTAGAGAGGATAGAGAGGATAGAGAGAATATAGAGGTTAGAGAGGATATAGAGGTTAGAGAGAATATAGAGGTTAGAGAGGATCATGAGAATAGAGGATGACAGAGAAAGACAAGACAGTAAAAATGTAGTTGAGCTTCTTTTCTTCTTCTTTTATCTCTCTCACTCACACTTACTCCCTCTTCTTCCTTTTTCTCCTCCGTCAATCATCTTAGTTGCCAGGAGACCAGCAGCAGAACGGCTCTCTGGGGTTTTGGGGTTGGTGCTGCCTCAATGCCTCAGGGAGGAAGGTTGTTTCAAAGACAAGACAACCCAAATATCAGCTTTCTAATAATCAATCCTGGGTTTGGCTGGAAGGACATCTTTGATTTGGGGAACTAGTGACGTTATGGACTCAGGAGGCCATTTTTTTCAGGGTAACTAATGAAGTCATCTGTGCCCTGGAAGCAATCTTACTTGACACCGTAGACCCACATCAATTTGCATACTGCCCCAATAGATCCCCAATAGATCCAGAGACAATGCATTCACCATCACACTACACACTGCCATATCCCATCTGGACAAGAGGAATAGGAATATAAGAATGCTGATTATTGACTATAGCTCAGCCTTTAAGACCATGGTACCCTCCAAGCTCATCATTAATAATAAGCTCGAGGACATGGGCCGGAAACCCAGCTGTGCAACTGGGTCCTGGACATCCTGACAGGCCGCCACCAGGTGGTGAAGGTAGGAAACATCACCTCTACTCAGCTGATCCTCAACACAAGAGCCCCACAAGGGTGCGTGCTCATCCCCCTCCTGTACTCTCTGTTCAACCATGACTGCATGGCCAAGCACGCCTCCAACTCAATTTATTTTATTTATTTTACCTTTATTTAACCAGGCAAGTCAGTTAAGAACAAATTCTTATTTTCAATGACGGCCTGGGCACAGTGGGTTAACTGCCTGTTCAGGGGCAGAACGACAGATTTGTACCTTGTCAGCTCGGAGGTTTGAACTTGCAACCTTCCGGTTACTAGTCCAACACTCTAACCACTAGGCTACCCTGCCGCCCCCGCTCAATCATCAAGTTCGCAGATGACACAACAGTAGTCGGCCTGATTTCCAACAATGAAGAGACTACAGGGAGGAGGTTAGGGACCTTGCGGAAAGGTGATAACCTCTCAACGTCAACAAAATAAAGGACCTGATCAAGGACTTCAGGAAACAGCAGAAGGCTGAAACACCCTTATCCACATCGACGGGACCGCAGTGAAGCAGGTCGAAAGCTTCAAGTTCCTCAGCGTCACTGACAAACTGAAATGGTCCACACACATAGACAGTGTGGTGAAGAAGGCGCAATTAGCGCCTTTTCAACCTCAGGAGGCTGAAGAAATTGGGCTTGGTCCCTAAGACCCTCACAAACTTTTACAGATGCACCATTGAGAGCACCCTCTATCACCACTTGGTACGGCAACTGCACCGTCCCCAAACTGCAGATGGTGGTGCTCTCTGCCCAACGCATCACCGGGGGCAAACTACCTTCCCTCCAGGACATCTACACCATCCGATGTCACAGGAAGGCCAAAAAGATCAAGGACAACAACCACCCGAGTCACTGCCTGTTCACCCCGCTATCATCCAGAAAGCAAGGTCAGTACAGGTGCATCAAAGCTGGGACCAAGAGACTGAAAAACAGCTTCTATCTTAAGGCTATCAGACTGTTAAATAGCCATTACTAGCCGGTTACCACCCGGTTACTCTTCCCTTCACCTTAGAGGCTGCTGCCCTATAATTATAGACTTGGGACACTAGTTACTTTAATAATGGAACACTGGTCACTTTAATAATGGAACACTGGTCCCTTTAATAATGGAAAACTGTTCCCTTTAATAATGGAACACTGGTCACTTTAATAATGGAACACTGGTCACTAATAATGGAACACTGGTCCCTTTAATAATGGAATACTGGTCACTAATAATGGAACACTGATCCCTTTAATAATGGAACACTGGTCCCTTTAATAATGGAACACTGGTCCCTTTAATAATGGAACACTGGTCACTTTAATAATGGAACACTGGTCCCTTTAATAATGGAACACTGGTCCCTTTAATAATGGAACACTGGTCCCTTTAATAATGGAACACTGGTCACTAATAATGGAACACTGGTCCCTTTAATAATGGAAGACTGGTCCCTTTAATAATGGAACACTAGTCACTTTAATCATGTCTGCATACTGCTTTACTCCTCTCATATGTACAGTATATACTGTATTCTATTCTACTGTATTTTAGTCAACCCCACTTCGACGTTGTTCATCCTAATATTTATATATTTCTTAATTCCATTATTTTACTATTAGATTTGTGTGCATTGTGGTGAATTGTTAGATAATACTGCACTGTTGGTGCTGGGAACACAAACATTTGACTACACCCGCAATAACATCTGCTAAATATGTGTATGTGACCAATACAATTTTATTTTATTTGGGTGGCTTGTGAAGTCATGTCCAGGGATGCCATCTTTGATTTTGGTAAGTCATCGTTTGGACAAAACGCCGTCTTCCACCCTTTCTCCTCCGTGACCCAGAAACCGATGAGTGGTCGAGGAGAGTTTCAATTCATAATAGGGAAACCTCTTCGATAGCCTCCTTTTGGTGAGAAAGCAAAAGTGTATCCTACTTAAGTCATGGCCCTCTTTGGATATAGCAAGCACCAACTCTCTATCTCTCTCACCACCTCTCTCTTCCCCCTACACCCAGGCTCTGTTATCTCAGGTCATAAATTCCAGGAGGAGACTCTCTCCCTCATGCAGTATAGAGAGAGGGTTTACAGTAGAACAAAGGAACTTCTTCAACCTCACAGAACTTGAGAACTGAACAATATCCATGTTTTGGAGAATGTGTAAACGGTCGGTGGAGAATCCAGCTACGACCGGTCCATTTTGTCTAATGTTTGTGACCTTATGAGAGACAATACAGCCACATCACCATAACTATGTTTATACAAGAGTCTTCATTATGAGATTTGCATCTAATTATTGTATTAAATGAATGAGTAAAGATTAAACTATTTGTGGAATTATGCAATATGATTTTATCTTGTTGACGCTACACGTTCCCAAGGGCACCCCCCCCCACGCTCAACTCAAAAGATGGCGCACAGAATGCTAAAATATTCTTAGAAATATTTAACCTCCACACATTAACAAGTCCAATAGCTCAAATGAAAGATAAACGCCTTGTTCATCTACCCAGCGAGTCAGATTTCTAAAATGTTTTACGGCGAAAACATAGCACATATTTATGTCAAACCACCACAAAGACACAGACGATATGTAGCCATTTTGTCGAACAAAAGATGCAACCACAAACGCAGGATTAAAAGAAAAATAATTCACTAACCTTTTGAAAATCTTCATCAGATGACAGAAAAAGGACATGTTACACAGTACATTTATGTTTTTTTTATAATATGCAATTTATATGCAATTTATATGTCCGGAGAAATTATGATAACTCCGCCAGATAACGCCAGATAACAGCAATACACATCATAAACTTTGACTAAATATACATGTTCTACATATAGTTAGAAAGATACACTGCTTCTTAATGCAATCGCTTTGTCACATTTCTTTTTAACGTTACAGAAATCGTTCACTATTCAATCATCTGAGACGGCACTCAGACATAAGAAATATTTCTCCGCTATGTTGGAGTCAACAGAAACACAAAATTACAACATAAATATTCCCTTACCTTTGATGGTCTTTGATCAGAATGTAGTGGAAGGAGTCATACTTACCCAAAACATCGTTTGGTTTCAAGTCGTGTGTCTTTGTATTAGCATATGCTGCAAGTTCCAGATGAAATGCATCCAAAATGACTTCTGCTCCCGAACAGTTGCGCATCGAAACTGCCAAATGACATATTATATGTCGACTAAACTGGTCAAACTAAGTGCAGAATCAAGCTTTAGGATGTTCTAAACGTACAAAACAATGATCTAATCTATCGGACATTCTTGCTTCCTCTCAGGCATTCTGGAACAAAGGAACGTCTCTCCAAAATGCGTGCTCTCCTGACCTTGTATTTTCTCGCGACACTCAGTCTTTTGCCTCCCAAAGGGTCAAAACTTGCCGGATGTGCACAATTAAACGCTGTACTGAATGAGGACATCTAGTGGAAGACATAGAAAGTGTCTCCAGATCCATAGCTGGTTGGGAAGGGTGGGGGCGATGACGTCAAAGTTGCCCCAAGTTTCAGGCTCCCAAAAATAGTTTGGGAGATTGCCTGCCCTGTGAGTTCTGCTATACTTACAGACATAATTCAAACGGTTTTAGAAGCTTTAGAGTGTTTTCTATCCAATAATTATTATTATATGCATATGTTAGCATTTTTGGTCAAATTTCTTTTCAGTTTACTATGGGCACGCAATTCATCCAAAGGGGGCAGTATTCTGCCTATCCTTAACAGGTTTTAAGCTGTTTAATGAAAGACAATCAAATTCCCTTTTATTGTTTAAGTCGTTGGCCCGCCCCATGAGCACAGACATTGATCTGGCATCATGGGACAGCCCTTTCCTGCTGTTCCGAATATAAACCCCACCAGGAGAAGCCAAATTCAGACCTTGCCTATCTCGGGTCAGCTGAGGGAGCTAAGGTTTGAGTAGAGACCAGTAAAACCTCAGGACAAGCTACGATTGTAATGGTTGCTGAATTCTTAACCATGTGGTTAAACTTGGAGACTATCGATTCCGATAGAATGAGAGCATGTCTTCGATACTAATTACTAGTCTGCAGCTAGGAATTATGTACCATCGAATGCGAAAACCGGCAACTGCCGAAACATCTATTCTATTAGAACATTTCTGAATGGAACTCTGAAGTATCCATTCTAGCCACGAAGACTCCAGGGACGCAAAGAGAAGTTCAGATGAACTTTCCAACAGAAAGACGGACGATTCCAACAGAGATCCCGACGACACACTGGGCGTGAATATAAATATATTGATTGCAATTATTCCAGAATGAGTGAGCGTTCATGTGCAAAGGATTAGCATTTCAATTGTTATAATTATCAACTGTGTAGTGTCTTTTGTCTTTTGCACCCTTCTCAGGACCTTTGTCTACCAAGCCGTCATATCGGTTCAGCCCACTAGGGCATATCCCCCTACCATTTCCAGGTAACCATATCTACTGTTTGTTTGTTTTGCATTTCTGTGATTATTTAGTTAGTAAATAAATTATTAAACCAATTGGTGTATGGGTGATTTATAGTAAAGACTGGGTTCGTGCAGATGATCAATGATTTATGATGTTCGGAATGAGACTAACGTGAGGTAAAGAATGATTCATTAATTAGAAGACTAATTGATCAGATATTAAAATATCTGAAAAGTTATATTAGGAAAATTATAACTTTGTAATCTGAATATTTTCCTTGATGTCCCGACTTCCTAGTTAGTTACATTTACATGAATAGTTTAATCACGTAATATAATTACAGAGAATTGATTTGATAAAATAAGTCTTGACTTTAATGATGCCAAAGACACGACATCACGGAAGAGTTTGAAATCTGACACACCCTCTTTGAATCAGCTATTGTTTTCTTGAAAGAGCAAAATATATATAGCACCAAGGTTTTGAATATATTTGAGGTTTGAGATTCTTAGCCAGCCTATGCCTAAATAACAGCTTTTCACACTCTTGCATTCTCTCAACCAGCTTCACCTGGAATGTTTTTCCAAGAGTCTTGAAAGAGTTCCCACATACGCTGAGCACTTGTTGGCTGCTTTTTCCTTCACTCTGTGGTCCAACTCATCCTTAACCATCTCAATTAGGTTGAAGTCGGGTGATTGTGGAGGCCAGGTCATCTGATGCAGCAGTCCATCACTCTCCTTCTTGGTCAAATAGCCCTTACGCATCCTGAAGGTGTGTTTTGGGTCATTGTCCTGCTGAAAAACAAATGATAGTCCCACTAAGCACAAACCAGATGGGATGGCATATCGCTTCAGAATGCTGTGGTAGCCGTGCTGGTTAAATGTGCCTTTAATTCTAAATAAATCACAGACATCACACCATCACACCTCCTCCTCCATGCTTCACGATGGGAACCACACATGCAGAGATAATCCGTTCACCTACTCTGCGTCTCACAAAGACACAGACCAAAGGACAGATTTCCACCGGTCTAAAGTCCATTGCTCGTGTTTCTAGTCCAAGCAAGTCTCTTCTTATTATTGGTGTCCTTTAGTAGTGGTTTCTTTGCAGCAATTCCACCATGAAGGCCTGATTCACGCAGTCTCCTCTGAACAGTTGATGTTGAGATGTGTCTGTTACTTGAACTCTGTGAAGCATTTACTTGGGCTGCAATCTGAGGTGCAGTTAACTCTAATGATCTTATCCTCTGCAGCAGAGGTAACTCTGGGTCTTCCTTTCCTGTGGCGGTCCTCATGAGAGCCAGTTTCATCATAGCGCTTTATGGTTTTTGAAACTGCACTTGAAGAAACGTTCAATGTTATAGAAATGTTTCCGTATTGACAGACCTTCATGTCTTAAAGTAATGATGGATTGATGTTTCTCTTTGCTTATTTCAGCTGTTCTTGCCATAATATGGACTTGGTCTTTTACCAAATAGGGCTATTTTCTGTATACCACCCCTACCTTGTCACAACACAAAGGATTGGCTCAAACGCATTAAGGAAAGAAATTCCACAAATTAACTTTTAACAAGGCACACCTGTTAGTTGAAATGCATTCCAGGTGACTACCTCATGAAGCTGGTTGAGAGAATGCCAAGAGTGTGTAAAGCTGTCATCAAGACAAAGGCTGGCTACTTACTTTTTTTACTTCGAAGAATTTATGAAATCTATTTTTATTTGTTTTCCCCTTTTTGGTTACTACATGATTCCATATGTGTTATTTCATAGTTTTGATGTCTTCACTATTATTCTACAATGTCTAAAATACACCCCCCAAAAATTGTAAAACATTTAAAAAATCCTTGAATGAGTAGGTATGTCCAAACTGTTGACTCGTACTGTATGAAGAGGTACTGAGTGGTACTCCACTGATGTGATGTGTTGGATTTGCCCTAAACAAAACTAATTGTTTCAACCACATAATGTTAATTTCTTTGCCACATGTTTTGCAGTATTACTTTAGTGCCTTGTTCCAAACAGGATGCATGTTATGGAATATTTTTATTCAGGCTTCCTTCCTTATAGATTGTTGAATATGTTTGGGTCATTCAAAACTCCTGTTATTAAAAACTATTATTGCACAGAGCATGTGACGTATTAAGTTTACTGTCTACTCCTGAATTTATGTAGGCTTGCCATAACAAAGGGGTTGAATACTTATTGACTCAAGACATTTCAGCTTTTCATTTTTAATACATTTGTAAACATTAAAAACAAAAACAAAAACCCACTTTGACATTATGGGGAATTGGCCAATGACACAACATCTCCATTTAATTTAAATTCAGGCTGCAAAAACAACATTTACAAAAAGGGGTGAGGCCTTCTGAATATATATTTATATTATATTAATAGATATTTGTTCTTGAGGTTTGATGAATATAAAAACAGGTCACAGCTTTAGTGACACTTTAGAAGTTTCCAGAATGAAGAAGAAGAAGCTTCATTCTCTGGTCATTTTCTACAGAGGAAAAAGATAGAAGTCAAAAGAAAAAAACTGATTTGAAAAACGCACAAACGCACACACACACACACATACACACACACACACACACACACACACACACACACACACACACACACACACACACACACACACACACACACACACACACACAGTGACGTAGAAGTCCGTCACTGGCCGCGGGCAGCATTTGGTTCTTATATATACACATATTCATCACTCCTCCCTGCGCCATTATACCATAAGTTAACAATGTGGGTCGACACACAATTTAACTTCTGTCTTGGTGCATGCATTTCACATTTGTCAATGTTTATATTTGAGAGATACAATAATTATTATACTTATCAATGTTGTGGATGAGCGCATTGTTTGTTTGTTCTGTTCCTCTCTCTCCATCTCTGTAGCTTCTGGGTATGCTGGAAAAGGACCCGAGCTAAGGGAATTGGGTTGGCTTTATAGTGCCTGTCCCAAATGGCTCATTAATGCATATGGGCATATTGAAAGATATTGTCAGTAGTGATGTAATGTTGTAAATGTTATGTTGTGATATTGTTTAAAACCGTGTTGCAATGTATATCCTTTAGTATGTTTAGTTCATGGAAAATGTAGGTTTGTATTGTTAATTGATTAATTAATTAGGGTTAATTGTTCTGAGGGGAGGGGCTAGCCCTACAAAAGGAGCCTCTCTCCAGTCTCTAAGGGGGATTTTTTGGATTGAGCTGTGGATGGGGCAGCATTGTTGTTAAGCTGTCCCATAAGGTAGACGTTGATGGCAGTACTGTTGTTTTCTGTTCCGGAATCACTTGTAAATAAACACCTTTGCACAGAAGAACTTTTGCGGTTCCGCCATCTTTTTATTTTTATAGAGGTTAGGATATCCAGTTTAGCCATCTGGCCTACTCTACGTGACATATGGTGGCAGTGGTGGGATGGCGTACCGCAAATCAGTGAATTCCAACAAGAGAGGTAAAGGAATGCGTACAGGATTGCGTTCTCAGCAACAGCATCAACTGTCAGAAAAGGTACCTGAAGTTGAACCGGGGTGGAATACCATGGAATCGTCTGGTGAAGAAGAGGTCAAGTATGAGAAACTAGGAGCCCGACCGCGGGGCCAAAGACAACCAGAACTGGGTGAGCTGCTGACTGAAGGAGCAGTTGGGGGACCAGAACCACACCCAACCATGGTAACCCTTTTTCAGCAACTTTTCACCTGCCTTGAGAGGAGGGACGAAGACCTCAAGCAGGAGTTACGTGGCCTACACCAATCTATCCTCACAGCTCCCCACCAGGCGGAACTCGTCAGTGAGAGCCCAAGATTGGGTCTTCCAACACCAGGACGACAAAGGCTCGATGCAGCAGGGACTTCAACTCCACAGCAGGCACCCCAAGCAGTAATGAGGCCAGCACCAGGAGACCAGTCCAGCAGTGTTAACGTCCATCTTCCAGCATTCCTGAGGAAGGAGCCAAAGATGCCCTCATACCAGCAGGGGGAGGACATTGAAAACTACCTGCTGAGGTTTGAGCGCATGGCTAAGACGTGGCAGTGGCCTGAGGTAGAGTGGGCCTGCAGACTTGTCCCGTTGCTCACGGGCAAGGCCTTAGAGGCTTACACAGCAATGGATGAGGGGCTGGCCAATGTCTACAAGGGCTTGAAGGAAGCGCTGCTGGTGAAGTTTGACATCTCACCGGAAACCTACCGTCAACGCTTCAGAGCTGCATCAACGCCATTGGGTGAGTCGCCGACAGAGACGTACCACCGCCTCAAGGGTCTCTACCGACGATGGGTTCGACCGGGGGAGAAGACACAGGACGAAATCGGGGAGGTCATCATCCTCGAGCAACTTCTACAAGTTCTACCACACGACATTCGAACCTGGGTCCGAGAGCACGAGCCCAAGGACGGGCTTATGGCGGCCAAGCTTGCACTGCAGTATCTTAATGCACGTAAAGGGGGACCACCACAACCTGCAGCACCCGCTCCAAGGAGTCTCAGAGACACAAGGGACATCAGAAACGCCAGAGATGGTGGAGGTAACTCTGGGGGTTATGTGTCTGGGAGGGAGGTAAGGGATCATGCAGTTCGCTCTGATGGGAGGGGTCTGACCTGTTTTTACTGCCGGCAGCAGGGGCACAAAGCTTCAATGTGTCCGCTACGTAAATCCAAGCTCTCAGGTTACTGTTATGTACCCAGAGAGGGGGATGGTGTTCAGAATAGACAGACTCGGGAAGGGTCATGCTTGGTACCTGTAAAAGTGAATGGTAAAAGTCTTACTGCAATGATTGACACCGGCAGTTCCCTGTCATTGATCAGAAAAGGTAATGTACCTGTTAATGACATTGATTATGGTCATCAGACACTGATCCAATGTGTCCATGGTGACCAGTCACAGCAGCCCACAGCTGAGCTCACAGTTGAGATTCAGGGTCAGAAATACCTCCTCAAAGTTGGGGTAATGGAGAAGCTACCTTTTGAGATGATTTTGGGGAGGGATGTGCCTGTACTCTCTGATCTGTTGGGAAGTGTGGGGGGTCAGCTATATGAGCAGTCAGTTTGCCAGTCTGATGTTCAGATGGCATGTTCAGTTGTCACTCGTGCCCAGGCCAAAGCTGGTTTACAACCTCTGCCTGACTTGTGTGATAGTCTGTGCGAGGGGGGAACCAAAGGGCCCAGAAAGTCACGCCGCCAGCGGCGTCTTGAGAAGTATGTGGGAACCCCTGTACCTGTTGCTGATGTGTCTGGGTTAGAGGTGCAATGGGATGTTCCACAAAATTTTGCTACACTGCAGAAGTCTGATGCAACCTTGAAATGTTTGTTTGACAAGGCCTTAGCTGGGGACAGTCAATCTTTATGTGGGGGGATTTACACAGTAGACAACCACATACTCTACCTTGGGTCAGAGGCAGATAGCAGGAAGTTGGTGGTGCCATCTACCTGTAGACCACTTGTTCTCAACCTTGCACATACAGTTCCATGGGCAGGCCATCTAGGGCAACATAAGACCTATCTTAGGCTAGGCTCCCGTTTCTTTTGGCCCTCCATGTATACTGATGTACAAAAATACTGCAAATCATGCCCCACGTGCCAGAAAACCAGTGCTGTCCGTAGGTCTGAACGGGCTCCTCTATGTTCACTGCCAGTTATCTCTACCCCATTCAAGAGAATTGCAATGGACATTGTTGGACCCTTGGAGAAGAGTAGTGCAGGTTACAAGTATATATTGGTGATCTGTGACTATGCCACCCGGTTCCCAGAAGCCTTCCCACTCCGTTCCATAACCACTCCAAAGATAATCAGTGCTCTTGTTCAGCTCTTCTCTCGTGTAGGAATCCCAGATGAAATCCTGACGGACCAAGGGACAAACTTCACCTCGCGACTGATGGTTCAACTCCACCGACAGCTGGGCATTAAAGGCTTGAGGACTACTCCCTACCATCCCCAAACGGATGGGCTCGTAGAGAGATTCAATCAAACGCTCAAGAACATGCTGAGGAAGTTTGTGGCTGACACTGGTAAAGACTGGGATAAGTGGTTACCCTTTCTGCTTTTTGCTTACAGGGAGGTGCCTCAGGCATCGACAGGTTTCTCGCCATTCGAACTCCTCTATGGATGGCCAGTGCAAGGACCACTGGACCTGCTGAAGAAGTGCTGGGAAGGTTCCCCAGTAGCTACCTCAGGACAGGGGATTGTCCAGTATGTCCTCCAGATGCGAGACAGGTTGGAACGGTACCGAGAGGAAGCTAGAGCAAACCTTCAGCAAGCCCAGAAGGCCCAGAAGAGAGGCTATGACCAGCACGCTCGCCACAGAGAGTTTGAGCCAGGACAGAAAGTCCTGCTCCTCCTTCCCTCATCTACCAGCAAGCTCCTTGCGCAATGGCAAGGACCGTACCTAATCGGGAGGAAGATGGGCCCAGTGACCTACGAGGTGCTGCACCCGGACAAGGGTAAGAAGAAGCAAACCTACCATGTGAACCTTCTCAAGGCCTGGGAGGAGAAAGAGGAACTCTCCAAAGGAAAGTCCTTTCTGGTCCGCAGAGTAGAAGAGGATGAGTCGGATGGGGTCACAGAGGCATGGAAAGAACGAGCAGAAGTCATACTGGCTCACCTGGAAGAAGACAAGCAAGATGAGCTGAAGCAGCTGTTTGGCAAGTATCCGGCCCTCTTCAGTCAGAGACCAGGAAGAACCAAAGTCCTGGAACACGTCATTCGTTTGAAACCTGGCCAGAACCCTGTCCGCCAGCATCCTTACCGTGTGCCTGAGAGGCTGGTGGTAGCCCTCAAGGAAGAGGTCCACACCATGATCGAGATGGATGTTGTCGAGCCATCTTCAAGTGAATGGAGCAGCCCTATTGTCATTGTCCCAAAGAAGGATGGCTCTTTGCGCGTCTGCATGGACTTCCGTAAGGTGAATGCCATCTCCCAGTTTGATGCCTATCCCATGCCCCGCATTGATGACTTACTGGAGAGAATAGGTAGAGCTCATTACATCACCACATTGGATCTCTGCAAAGGGTACTGGCAGGTGCCCCTGGATGAACAATCCAAGGCCTACACTGCATTCCGGACGCCAATGGGCCTGTTCCAGTTCAAGGTCATGCCGTTTGGCCTTCATGGGGCCCCTGCGACTTTCCAGAGGCTGATGGACAAGGTCCTCCAGGACTGTGACAATTACTGTGCTGCTTACTTGGACGACGTGGTGATCTACAGCCACTCCTGGGAGGAGCACATACAGCATCTTAGCAGCGTCCTGGGGAAGATCCATGAAGCAGGCCTCACGCTTAACCTCCTGAAGTGTGAGTGGGCGAAACAGGAGACAAAGTACCTGGGTTACCAGCTGGGTAAGGGTGAAGTTCGGCCTCAGGTGGAGAAAGTGGAGTCCATCAGGAATAGCCCTCAACCCAGAACCAAGACACAGGTGAAGTCCTTCCTAGGTCTGGCAGGGTGGTACCGGAGATTCATTCCACAGTTTTCGACCATCGCTGTCCCTCTGACCAACCTCACTTCGAAGGGGGCCAGCAACCCTGTGAAGTGGACTGAGGAGTGTGAGGAAGCCTTCATGACACTAAAAAAACGACTGTGCTCATTCCCTGTTCTCCAGACCCCTGATTTTAAGAAGAGATTTCTCGTGCAGGTGGACGCTTCGGCTGTAGGAATTGGAGCTGTACTGGCCCAAGGGGAGCCAGGAGAAGAGCTTCCTGTGCTGTACCTGAGTCGGAAGCTGTTGCCCAGGGAAACCAGGTATTCTACAATCGAAAAGGAGTGCCTGGCTATAAAGTGGGCCCTAGATAGCCTCCGTTACTACCTTCTTGGGAGGGAATTTGACCTGCACACGGACCACAGAGCACTGACCTGGATCCAGACCATGAAGGACCGGAATTCTCGTGTGACCAGGTGGTATCTGGAGCTCCAGCCCTTCAGGTTCTGTGTCCGTCACAAGGCAGGAAAAGAGAACGTTACTGCGGACTACCTATCAAGGCTCCCGAACATGGTCGCTTCAGGAGAGGAGGAAGGTAATGTGACGTAGAAGTCCGTCACTGGCCGCGGGCAGCATTTGGTTCTTATATATACACATATTCATCACTCCTCCCTGCGCCATTATACCATAAGTTAACAATGTGGGTCGACACACAATTTAACTTCTGTCTTGGTGCATGCATTTCACATTTGTCAATGTTTATATTTGAGAGATACAATAATTATTATACTTATCAATGTTGTGGATGAGCGCATTGTTTGTTTGTTCTGTTCCTCTCTCTCCATCTCTGTAGCTTCTGGGTATGCTGGAAAAGGACCCGAGCTAAGGGAATTGGGTTGGCTTTATAGTGCCTGTCCCAAATGGCTCATTAATGCATATGGGCATATTGAAAGATATTGTCAGTAGTGATGTAATGTTGTAAATGTTATGTTGTGATATTGTTTAAAACCGTGTTGCAATGTATATCCTTTAGTATGTTTAGTTCATGGAAAATGTAGGTTTGTATTGTTAATTGATTAATTAATTAGGGTTAATTGTTCTGAGGGGAGGGGCTAGCCCTACAAAAGGAGCCTCTCTCCAGTCTCTAAGGGGGATTTTTTGGATTGAGCTGTGGATGGGGCAGCATTGTTGTTAAGCTGTCCCATAAGGTAGACGTTGATGGCAGTACTGTTGTTTTCTGTTCCGGAATCACTTGTAAATAAACACCTTTGCACAGAAGAACTTTTGCGGTTCCGCCATCTTTTTATTTTTATAGAGGTTAGGATATCCAGTTTAGCCATCTGGCCTACTCTACGTGACACACACACACACACTCACACACACGCGCACATGCACACACACACACACACACACACTCACACACACGCGCACATGCACACACACACACACACACACACACACACACACACACACACACACACACACACACACACACACACACACACACACACACACACACACACGCACACACACACACACACACACACACATACACACACACACACACAGACACACACACTCACACACACGCGCACATGCACACACGCACACGCACACACACACACACACACACACACACACACACACACACACACACACAGTTCTGAAGGTTACCAGGTCAGATTTGGGCAGAGATCCAGCTCTTGCAGGATTTAAGTGTAATGATAGTTTCCTCCAGCTCTATGTGATAATGGACATTAAGAGTGGTCATTAACATAAAGAATACTGACTAGTCCTATTGGCCCTTTTCTCAAGTGATGAAATGGTGTGTGTGTCGTGAGAATACTTGTATCGAGAAGATGAGTCTGAAGGTTCAAAAAGAGTCTCTCTCTCTCTCTCGATATATATACAGTGGGGCAAAAAAAGTATTTAGTCAGCCACCAATTGTGCAAGTTCTCCCACTTATAAATATTATAATTAAATACTTATTTTCCACCATAATTTGCAAATAAATTCATAAAAAATCCTACAATGTGATTTTCTGGATTTTTTTTCTTTCTCATTTTGTCTGTCATATTTGAAATGTACCTATGATGAAAATTACAGGCCTCTCTCGTCTTTTTAAGTGGGAGAACTTGCACAATTGGTGGCTGACTAAATACTTTTTTGCCCCAATGTATACATATACAGTGCCTTGCTAAAACTATTTTTTTGTGAAGAATCAACAACAAGTGGAACACAATCATGAAGTGGAAAGACATTTATTGGATATTTCAAACTTTTTTAACAAATCAAAAACTGAAAAACTGGGCGTGCAAAATTATTCAGCCCCTTTACTTTCAGTGCAGCAAACTCTCTCCAGAAGTTCAGTGAGGATCTCTGAATGATCCAATGTTGACCTAAATGACTAATGATGATAAATACAATCCACCTGTGTGTACTTCATGATTGTGTCCCACTTGTTGTTGATTCTTCACAAAAAAATACAGTTTTATATCTTTATGTTTGAAGCCTGAAATGTGGCAAAAGGTGGCAAAGTTCAAGGGGGCCGAATACTTTCGCAAGGCACTGTATAAACACCCACACCCACAGTGCATTCGGAAAGTATTCAGACCCCTTCCATTTTTTTCTGCGTTACAGCCTTATTCTAAAGTGGATTAAAAAAAAATGCTCCTCATCATTCGACAGACAATATCCCACAATGACATCACAATACCACATAATGACCTGAATGCCAAGCATCACGTCTGGAGGAAACCTGGCAAAATACTTACGGTGAAGCATGGTGGTGGCATGCTGTGAGGATGTTTTTCAGCAGTAGGGACTGGGAGACTAGTCAGGTTCAAGGAAAAGATGAACGGAGCAAAGTATAGAGAGAGCTTTGATGAAATCCTGCATAAATTGGTCGTCAAATTTGATCTGATCTTCATCTAAGTCAACACAATAGACCAACATATTGTGCTTAAACTAATAACAAAGCAATTGTTGTATTTTTCTTGTCTATATTGAATACATCAATTACACATACACAATGTAGGTTGGAAAAAGTATTTGAAACCCAAGGCTAATGACTTGAGTTTCAGGAGTCAGCTAACCTGGAGTCCAATCAATGAAATGAGATTGGAGATGTTGGTTAGAGCTGCCTTGCCCTATAAAAAAACACTCACAAAAATTGAGTTTGCTATTCACAAGAAGCACTCTCTGATGTGAACGATGCCTCGAACAAAAGAGATCTCTGAAGACCTAAGATTAAGAATGGTTGACTTGCATAAAGCTAGAAAGGGTTACAAAGTATCTCTAAAAGCTTTGAATGTTCATCAGACAAATTGTCTATAAATGGAGAAAGTTCAGCACTGTTGCTACTCTCCCTAGGAGTGGCCGTCTGTAACGGCTGTCATCTGTCATCTGAGAGGACCAAAGCGTAGCGTGGTTAGCGTTCATCTTTTTAATAAGAAACTGAACACTTCAAAAATACAGAACAACAAAGTGACAAACGAAACAGTTCTATCTGGTGCAGACACACAAAGACTGAAAATAACCACCCACAAAACACAAAGGAATTCAGGCTACGGTTATTAATCCGGGACAACGATAGACAGCTGCCTCTGATTGAGAACCATATCAGGCCAAACACAGAAATAGAAAATACAGAAAAACTAACATAGACTGCCCACCCCAACTCACACCCTGACCATCCGAAATGAAGACATAATAAAGGAATAAAGGAATAAAGGTCAGAATGTGACACAGTCCTGCAAAGATGACTGCAAGAGCACTGCAAGAGCACAGCGCAGAATTCTCAATGAGGTTTAGATGAATCCTCGAGAGTCAGCTAAAGACCTACAGAAATCTCTGCAACATGCCAACATCTCTGTTGACGAGTCTACGATACGTAAAACACAAAACAAGAATGGTGTTCACAGGGGGACACCAAGGAAGAAGCCACTGCTTTCCAGAAAAAACATTGCTGCAAGTCTGAAGTTTGCAAAAGTGCACCTGGATGTTTCACAGTGATACTGGCAAAGTATTCTGTGGACAGATGAAACTAAAGTTGAGTTGTTTGGAAGGAACACACAACACTATGTGTGGAGAAAAAAATGCACAGCACACCAACATCAAAACCTCATCCCAACTATAAAGTATGGTGGAGGGAGCATCACGGTCTGAGGTTGCTTTGCTGCCATCAACGGAAAAATGAATTCCCAAGTTTATCAAGACATTTTGAAGGAGAATGTTAGGCGATTTGTCCGCCAATTGATGCTCAACACAAGTTGGGTGATGCAACAGGACACCGACCCAAAACACAGAAATAAACGGAATGGCTAAAACAGAAGAAAATACCTCTTCTAGAAAGTCCTGAAGTCCTGAAGAGAGCAGTTCACACCAGACATCCCATCCTGGAGTGGCCCAGTCAGAGTCCTGACCTCAACCTGATTGAGATGCTGCATGACCTCAAGAGAGCAGTTCACACCAGACATCCCAAGAATATTGCTGAACTGAAACAGTTTTGTAAAGAGGAGTGGCCCAGTCAGAGTCCTGACCTCAACCTGATTGAGATGCTGCATGACCTCAAGAGAGCAGTTCACACCAGACATCCCAAGAATATTGCTGAACTGAAACAGTTTTGTAAAGAGGAGTGGCCCAGTCAGAGTCCTGACCTCAACCTGATTGAGATGCTGCGGCATGACCTCAAGAGAGCAGTTCACACCAGACATCCCAAGAATATTGCTGAACTGAAACAGTTTTGTAAAGAGGAGTGGCCCAGTCAGAGTCCTGACCTCAACCTGATTGAGATGCTGCGGCATAACCTCAAGAGAGCAGTTCACACCAGACATCCCAAGAATATTGCTGAACTGAAACAGTTTTGTAAAGAGGAGTGGCCCAGTCAGAGTCCTGACCTCAACCTGATTGAGATGCTGCGGCATGACCTCAAGAGAGCAGTTCACACCAGACATCCCAAGAATATTGCTGAACTGAAACAGTTTTGTAAAGAGGAGTGGCCCAGTCAGAGTCCTGACCTCAACCTGATTGAGATGCTGCATGACCTCAAGAGAGCAGTTCACACCAGACATCCCAAGAATATTGCTGAACTGAAACAGTTTTGTAAAGAGGAGTGGCCCAGTCAGAGTCCTGACCTCAACCTGATTGAGATGCTGCATGACCTCAAGAGAGCAGTTCACACCAGACATCCCAAGAATATTGCTGAACTGAAACAGTTTTGTAAAGAGGAGTGGCCCAGTCAGAGTCCTGACCTCAACCTGATTGAGATGCTGCGGCATGACCTCAAGAGAGCAGTTCACACCAGACATCCCAAGAATATTGCTGAACTGAAACAGTTTTGTAAAGAGGAGTGGCCCAGTCAGAGTCCTGACCTCAACCTGATTGAGATGCTGCGGCATGACCTCAAGAGAGCAGTTCACACCAGACATCCCAAGAATATTGCTGAACTGAAACAGTTTTGTAAAGAGGAGTGGCCCAGTCAGAGTCCTGACCTCAACCCGATTGAGATGCTGCGGCATGACCTCAAGAGAGCAGTTCACACCAGACATCCCAAGAATATTGCTGAACTGAAACAGTTTTGTAAAGAGGAGTGGCCCAGTCAGAGTCCTGACCTCAACCTGATTGAGATGCTGCGGCATGACCTCAAGAGAGCAGTTCACACCAGACATCCCAAGAATATTGCTGAACTGAAACAGTTTTGTAAAGAGGAGTGGCCCAGTCAGAGTCCTGACCTCAACCCGATTGAGATGCTGTGGCATGACCTCAAGAGAGCAGTTCACACCAGACATCCCAAGAATATTGCTGAACTGAAACAGTTTTGTAAAGAGGAGTGGCCCAGTCAGAGTCCTGACCTCAACCTGATTGAGATGCTGCGGCATGACCTCAAGAGAGCAGTTCACACCAGACATCCCAAGAATATTGCTGAACTGAAACAGTTTTGTAAAGAGGAATGGTCCAAAATTCCTCCTGACCGCTGTGCACGTCTGATCCACAACTACAGAAATATTTGGTTGGGGTTATTGCTGGCAAAAGAGGATCAACCAGTTATTAAATCCAAGGATTCACATACTTTTCCCACCCTGCACTGTGAATGTTTACACGGTGTGTTCAATAAAGACATGAAAACATATAATTCAATGAACATGAACAATTATAATTGTTTGTGTGTTATTTGTTTAAGCAGACTGTGTTTGTTTGTCTACTGTTGTGACTTAGATGAAGATCAGATCAAATTTTATAACCAATTTATGCCGAAATCCAGGTATTTCCAAAGGGTTCACATCCTTTTTCTTGCCACTGTCTATATATATATATATATCTTTCTCTCTCTCCTTTTATCTACTGCAAGGACGGTAAAAAGTGTGAAAATGGACGTTTCATTGAGAGTTTTCCTTGGAGGGTCGATGCCTATAAGAGACACTCAGCACTTGGGTGATAAGTCCTTAAAAGTGTCTGAATGTGTCGTGCCTCAGCAGAAGTTATACTGCCACTGCCTCTAGAATACGTAACAGCGTGAGTCTGGGTTCAAATCGAATCTGATCCACTGCTATTCTAACAAAGCCTCTCTTCCTACCTTTCCTGTCAGTCTATAACTGTCCTTTCTAGTAAATACGCAATAAATACTAAATGGAATGGTTATTGCTGCAAAAGAGCAACTGTGTGTTGTAATGGATAAAGGTAAGGCTCAAAACACTGTGGAATAATCAATACTTATCTGTAATAAGACAAACTTCCCATTATAGCAGGTTGCACTCAAACGTAAAATCTATGTCCATTCATCCACGACTGTCTCGTTTTAGACCTACTCTCCAGAACACATAACATGTACCAATACCAGCTGATGTGACCACTACAGTCTGATATCATCCTTTTTATTCCTACAGCTCACTGGAGTGCACTTGCATTGAGACCTGAGACAGGTTGTAAAAGAGTACACATCACATCCTCTGAGTATCCACACGACATAACAGAGGAACAGACAGACAGAGAGACATGGTCGTTTTTAATCGTGTGACATTTATGATGTTCGGCGGCAGCAGCAACAGTGTTACAATGTTGAAACCAGCCTGCACTCTTTAGCAGGTGCTCAAGGATATTCAGCACAATATGTGCGTGTTTGTGTGTGTGTGTGTGTGTGTGTGTGTGTAGAGTAGATTAGGCCAAGGTTGCTGTGTGTGTTTGGTCAACCTTTGTCCAATTGTGGGTATGTCCGCATAAAACACTGTGATATACCACGCTATCGCCCTCTATTGGCCTTAAAACACTGTGATATACAATGCTATCACCCCTTATTGGCCAGGAAACACTGTGATATACCAAGCTATCACCCCCTATTGGCCATAAAACACTGTGATATACCACGCTATCGCCCCCTATTGGCCTTAAAACACTGTGATATCCCAAGCTATCGCCCTCTATTGTCCTTAAAACACTGTGATATCCCAAGCTATCGCCCCCTATTGGCCAGAAAACAATGTGATATACCATGCTATCGCCCTCTATTGTCCTTAAAACACTGTGATATCCCAAGCTATCGCCCCCTATTGGCCAGAAAACAATGTGATATACCATGCTATCGCCCCCTATTGGCCATAAAACACTGTGATATACCACGCTATCGCCCCCTATTGGCCAGAAAACACTGTGATATACCATGCTATCACCCCCTATTGGCCATAAAACAATGTGATATACCATGCTATCGCCCCCTATTGGCCATAAAACAATGTGATATACCACGCTATCGCCCCCTATTGGCCATAAAACAATGTGATATACCACGCTATCGCCCCCTATTGGCCATAAAACAATGTGATATACCATGCTATCACCCCCTATTGGCCAGAAAACACTATGATATACCATGCTATCGCCCCCTATTGGCCATAAAACACTGTGATATACCACGCTATCGCCCCCTATTGGCCTTAAAACACTGTGATATCCCAAGCTATCGCCCTCTATTGTCCTTAAAACACTGTGATATCCCAAGCTATCGCCCCCTATTGGCCAGAAAACAATGTGATATACCATGCTATCGCCCTCTATTGTCCTTAAAACACTGTGATATACCATGCTATCACCCCCTATTGGCCATAAAACAATGTGATATACCACGCTATCACCCCCTATTGGCCATAAAACAATGTGATATACCATGCTATCGCCCCCTATTGGCCATAAAACAATGTGATATACCACGCTATCGCCCCCTATTGGCCATAAAACAATGTGATATACCATGCTATCACCCCCTATTGGCCAGAAAACACTATGATATACCATGCTATCGCCCCCTATTGGCCATAAAACAATGTGATATACCACGTTATCACCCCCTATTGGCCATAAACACTGTGATATACCACGCTATCACCCCCTATTGGCCATAAACACTGTGATAAAGCATGCTATCACCCCCTATTGGCCATAAACACTGTGATAAAGCATGCTATCACCCCCTATTGGCCATAAACACTGTGATAAAGCATGCTATCACCCCCTATTGGCCATAAACACTGTGATATACCACGCTATCACCCCCTATTGGCCATAAACACTGTGATAAAGCATGCTATCACCCCCTATTGGCCATAAACACAGTGATATACCACGCTATCGCCCCCTATTGGCCATAAACACTGTGATAAAGCATGCTATCACCCCCTATTGGCCATAAACACTGTGATATACCACGCTATCACCCCCTATTGGCCATAAACACTGTGATAAATCATGCTATCGCCCCCTATTGGCCATAAACACTGTGATAAAGCATGCTATCGCCCCCTATTGGCCATAAACACTGTGATAAAGCATGCTATCGCCCCCTATTGGCCATAAACACTGTGATAAAGCATGCTATCGCCCCCTATTGGCCATAAACACTGTGATAAAGCATGCTATCACCCCCTATTGGCCATAAACACTGTGATAAAGCATGCTATCACCCCCTATTGGCCATAAACACTGTGATAAAGCATGCTATCACCCCCTATTGGCCATAAACACTGTGATAAAGCATGCTATCTCACACTATTCATAATACAATGAAATACATAATACACTACATTATACAATACATAATGCAATTTATAATACACAATATAATACACAATACAATACAATACACAATGCAAAACATAATACAATACACAATACAATACACAATACAATACACAATATAATACACAATACAATACAATACACAATACAATACACAATACAATACACAATACAATACACAATACAATACACAATACAATACACAATGCAAAACATAATACAATACACAATACAATACACAATACAATACACAATACAATACACAATACAATACATAATACAATACACAATACAATACACAATACAATACACAATACAATACACAATACAATACACAATACAATACACAATGCAATACAATACACAATACAATACATAATACAATACACAATACAATACACAATACAATACACAATACAATACACAATGCAATACAATACACAATACAATACACAATACAATACACAATGCAATACACAATACAATACACAATACAATACATAATACACTACATAATCGACATCCAAGTCTTCAGGTTGTGCGTCTTGTGTTGTACAGATGAGTGTCTGAACTGTGTTACCTGGGGGTGGCAGAGAGTTTCATGTAGTCATGGCGATATTTAATACTGTTCTGGAACGTGGAGACGGTGAAGAGATCTCCGGTTGCATGTCTTGTGTTGTACAGATGAGTGTCTGAACTGTGTTACCTGGGGGTGGCAGAGAGTTTCATGTAGTCATGGCGATATTTAATACTGTTCTGGAACGTGGAGACGGTGAAGAGATCTCCGGTTGCATGTCTTGTGTTGTACAGATGAGTGTCTGAACTGTGAAGAGACCTCTGGTTGCATGTCTTGTGTTGTACCGATGAGTGTCTGAACTGTGAAGAGATCTCTGGTTGCATGTCTTGTGTTGTACACATGAGTGTCTGAACTCTGAAGAGACGTCTGGTTGCATGTCTTGTGTTGTACACATGAGTGTCTGAACTGTGAAGAGATCTCTGGTTGCATGTCTTGTGTTGTACAGATGAGTGTCTGAACTGTGAAGAGACGTCTGGTTGCATGTCTTGTGTTGTACAGATGAGTGTCTGAACTGTGAAGAGACCTCTGGTTGCATGTCTTGTGTTGTACAGATGAGTGTCTGAACTGTGTTACCAACTGCTTGAACAGACAGTTCAGTACCTTCAACACCTCGCACAATGACCACAATAGTGATGCAGTCAATCTCTCCTCAACTCTGAGCCAGGAGAGACTAACATGAATGTTACTGAGGCGCCTTCCCTCCGCGTTCATCTAAGTGCTGCTCTGTTCTGGACCCTCTGAGATGTATCTATGTCCTTATTAGCGGGTCACATTTTTTTATTTTATTTTACCTTTATTTAACCACGGCAAGTCAGTTAAGAACACATTCTTATTTTCAATGACGGCCTGGGAACAGTGGGTTAACTGCCTGTTCAGGGGCAGAACGACAGATTTTGTACCTTGTCAGCTCAGGGGTTTGAACTCACAACCTTCCGGTTACTAGTCCAACGCTCTAACCACTAGGCTACCCTGCCGCCCTGGCAGTAGGCCAGCAATCCAAGAGCGAAAAAAGAATGAAAAGTTCATGCCAAGGTCATACCAACAATCATTTTGCTATTTGATTATTAACTTTAAGACCCCTTTAAGTATCAACATTAAATAATACATATTGTGGTGGATGAAAATCTGTATTTGACCTTACGAACACGCTGAATAACAGATTCACTACATGGAACAACAGATAGTCCCCCCCCTCCCCCCCAAAAGTGTCTGTCCTTTATTCTTATATCTGAAAGATCCGGAAGCATTTACTATTTATTTATTTATTACATGGATTTAACCCATTGTATTTTTCACAAACAGTCTCCATATGAACTTCCATGACTTTTTTTCAACAGGTACCGGGGGACCTACAGCCGAATCTTGTGAGGCCTGTAGGCGCCATAGAGAAACACAACGTGTTCGTGAGAGTCACACCTTTATACATAGGCTACATAGGCTATGAGTGTGTAGCCTAAACTGTTGAGACGCTACAGACAGAAGTCGGCAGATCGGCCTTATTCACACGAGTCCCAAGACTCTTGTGGGGGGCGGTCATAGATATATATATATATATATATACTGTATATATATATTCTTTTAAGGAGAACGCCAACCGTTTCGGAGGGACCTTTGGGCATCCTAGAGCAAAACAACGTGTTCGTGAGAGTCTCATCTCATCAAGTCTTATGGTCTGACACAACAATAGAAAATGACTCTCTGTCAACGTTTTACCGCAGAGGCATAAGAGTTATATAAATGGATGTGGTGGATTCTCCCCTACTTCCACCTCTGAGGAGCCTCCACTGCTGGCATGTATCATGTCTCCTAAGAGTTATATAAACGGATGTGGTGGATTCTCCCCTACTTCCACCTCTGAAGAGCTTCCACTGCTGGCATGTATCATGTCTCCTAAGAGTTATATAAACGGATGTGGTGGATTCTCCCCTACTTCCACCTCTGAGGAGCCTCCACTGCTGGCATGTATCATGTCTCCTAAGAGTTATATGAACGGATGTGGTGGATTCTCCCCCACTTCCACCTCTGAGGAGCCTCCACTGCTGGCATGTATCATGTTTCCTAAGAGTTATATAAACAGATGTGGTGGATTCTCCCCTACTTCCACCTCTGAGGAGCCTCCACTGCTGGCATGTATCATGTCTCCTAAGAGTTATATAAACGGATGTGGTGGATTCTCCCCCACTTCCACCTCTGAGGAGCCTCCACTGCTGGCATGTATCATGCCAATGTTGTGAATGCTTACGACAGGTGTACTATCAACACATCAAGTTGTGGCAGAAAAAGTAAGTGGCTGGAAGGTGTGTGTGTGTGAGGGTCTGTGTACGTTTGTCTGTGTGTGTGTGTGTGTCTGTGTGTCTGTCTGTGTGTGTGTGTGTGTCCTTGTGTCTATGTGTGTCTGTGTCTGTGTGTGTGTGTGTCTATGTGTGTGTGTGTGTCTGTTTGTGTCCTTGTGTATATGTGTGTGTGTGTGTCTGTTTGTGTCCTTGTGTCTTTGTGTGTGTGTGTCTGTTTGCGTGTGTGTTGTCTGTGTGTGTGTTTGTGTGTGTTGTTTGTGTTTGTGTGTGTCTGTGTGTGTGTGTCCTTGTGTCTATGTGTGTCTGTGTGTGTGTGTGTCTATGTGTGTGTTTGTCTGTGTGTTTGTGTGTGTGTGTGTGTGTGTGTGTGTGTGTGTGTGTGTGTGTGTGTGTGTGTGTGTGTGTGTGTGTGTGTGTGTGTTTGTGTGTATCCTGCAGGGATGTTAGCAGCTGCCTCACAGAGGAATGAGTGTGCGTCATAAATGGCTCCCTGATCCCTACATAGTACCCAACTTTAGGCCCTGGTCCAAGGGAATGGGGGGGCCTCTGTATTTGGGATGCAGCCCCTGAGGCAGCACAGTCTTCATGTGAACTGACATGTGTCCTAAATATAGAACTCAGGAATGAGTTTCTCTCTTCCAGAAGACACACACACACACACACAGGCTCACAGACACACACACACATAGACACACACACACACACACAGACACGCACACATAGACACACACACACATAGACACAAGGACACAAACAGACACACACGTAGACACACACACACACACACACACAGACACACACAGACACACACACATAGACACACACACACAGACACACATAGACACAAGGACACACAGACACACACAAACACAAACACACACACAGACAACACACACACACACAAACAGACACACACACACACAAAGACACAAGGACACAAACAGACACACACACATAGACACAAGGACACAAACAGACACACACACACACACAGACACACATAGACACCCACACAAACAGACACACACACACACACACAGACAGACAGACACACACACACACAGACATAGACACAAGGACACAAACAGACACACACACACACATAGACACACACACACACAGACACAGACACACATAGACACACAGACACACACACACACACACACACACACACACACACACACACACACACAGGCAGACAGACAGACACAAACACAGACACACACGCAGACACACACACACACACACAGACACACACAAACACAAACAACACACACAAACACACACACAGACAAACAGACAACACACACACAAACACACACACAGACAAACAGACAACAGTATTATAGTATTTATAGTAGTAGTAGTGGTAATGGTAGTAGTAGTAGTAGTGGAAGTAGTAGTAGTAGTAGTAGACAGTAGTAGTAGTAGTAGACAGTAGTAGTAGTAGTAGTAGTTGTAGTAATATTAGTGGTAGTAGTAGTAGTAGTAGTAGCAATAGTAGTAGATGTAGTAGTGGTAGACATAGTAGTAGTAGTAGTAGTAGTAGTAGTAGTGGTAGTAGTAGTAGTGGTAGTAGTAGTAGTAGTAGTAGTAGTAGTGGTAGTAGTAGTAGTATTAGTAGTGGTGGTAGTAGTGGTAGTGGTAGTAGAACTAGTAGTAATAGTAGTAGTAGTAGTAGTGGTAATAGTAGTAGTAGTGGTGGTAGTCGTAGTAGTGGTATTGGTAGTGTTAGTTGTAGTAGTAGTAGTGGTAGTAGTAGTAGTGGTAGTAGTAGTAGTAGACAGTAGTAGTAGTAGTAGTAGTTGTAGTAATATTAGTGGTAGTAGTAGTAGTAGTAGTAGTAGTAGTAGCAATAGTAGTAGATGTAGTAGTGGTAGACATAGTAGTAGTAGTGATAGTAGTAGTGGTAGTGGTAGTAGTAGTAGTGGTAGTAGTAGTAGTAGTGGTGGTAGTAGAACTAGTAGTAATAGTAGTAGTAATAGTAGTAGTGGTAATAGTAGTAGCAGTGGTGGTAGTAGTAGTAGTGGTATTAGTAGTGTTAGTAGTAGTGGTAGTAGTAGTAGTGGTAGTGGTAGTGGTAGTAGTAGTAGTGGTAGGGGAAGTAGTAATGGTAGTCGTAGTGGTAGTAGTAGGAGTAGTGGTAGTAGTAGTAGTAGTGGTAGTAGTAGGAGTAGTGGTAGTAGTAGTAGTAGTGGTAGTAGTAGGAGTAGTGGTAGTAGTAGTAGTAGTGGTAGTGGTAGTAGGAGTAGTGGTAGTAGTAGTAGTAGTGGTAGTAGTAGGAGTAGTGGTAGTAGTAGAAGTGGTAGTGGTAGCAGTAGTAGTAGTGGTAGTGGTAGTAGTAGGAGTAGTAGTAGTGGTAGTGGTAGTAGTAGTAGTAGTAGTGGTAGTGGTAGTAGTAGGAGTAGTAGTAGTGGTAGTGGTAGTAGTAGTAGTAGTGGTAGTGGTAGTAGTAGTAGTAGGAGTAGTAGTAGTGGAAGTAGTAGGAGTAGTAGACGTGGTAGTTCATTAATTTAAACTCGTTCTCTACTTTGAACAGTATTTCCTCATTACTTTACACTCATTTTCTGCTGTGAACAGTATTTCGTCGTTAACATTTTGTTCATTTTATCAGATACTGTTATCTAGATTGATTTACTTTCAATGTATCAAATCAATAATCTACAAAGAGTTATTGACTTGAAATATATATATATATATATATATTTTTTTACACTCACCTAATGATTACCAATCAGTATGATTACAAAGGTTTATTAACCTAAACAATACTTACAGTCTACACTCCCGTTCAGACGGCAATGCGTAACAACGAATCCACATTGTATTGCTCCACAAATCATTTTGTACAGTTCCACCACAAGTGGAGAATATAGTTGATCCCTTGGTATCTCCACCAGCCCTGTGGGAAACGCGTTAAATTCAGTTTAAAACACGTTTTCTTCCTTCATTTCACTGTGATTTTGTGGTCCACAGAGCGCTCACAGCTAAAATAGCAGATGACTTTAGTCACTATTGGATTAGGTTTAAATATGTAGGAGAATGATAACGATTGACATGGCGATCCAATGTACTGTATCTGCCTGATGCCGTCATCAAATTAAAGGATAATTTAGTCAGTTGAAATGAACGGTAATCTCTATTTAATTTGAATCTATGACTTGGGGGACAAATGGATGAAATTAACTAATGACCTTCTTTACCACTTATGTGAAAAAGCACAGAGAGAGAGAGAGAGAGAGAGAGAGAGAGAGAGAGAGAGAGAGAGAGAGAGAGAGAGAGCGGGAGAGAGAGAGAGAGAGAGAGAGAGAGAGTGAGAGGGATATTGAGTGAGTGGGTGAGTGAGGGTAAATGAGAGAGAGAGAGAGAGAGAGAGAGAGAGAGAGAGAGAGAGTGAGAGGGATATTGAGTGAGTGGGTGAGTGAGGGTAAATGAGAGAGAGAGAGAGAGAGCGAGAGAGTGAGAGGGATATTGAGTGAGTGGGTGAGTGAGGGTAAATGAGAGAGAGAGAGAGAGAGAGAGAGAGAGCGAGAGAGTGAGAGGGATATTGAGTGAGTGGGTGAGTGAGGGTAAATGAGAGAGAGAGATTAAGTGAGGGAGAGACTCATATGGCGCTGTGATTACGAGTGGCTTTCTCTGCAGCCTCGTTACTGCACTACACAGCACTACACACAAGACACACACTACACAGCACTACACAGCACTACACGGCACTACACAGCCCTACACAGCACTACACACACTACACAGCCCTACACGGCACTACAGGGCACTACACAGCACTACACACACTACACGGCACTACACGGCCCTACACGGCACTACACAGCACTACAGGGCACTACACAGCACTACACAGCACTACACAGCCCTACACTGCACTACACAGCACTACAGGGCACTACAGGGCACTACACAGGACTACACAGCACCACAGAGCACTACACAGCACTACTGTCAATCATATTCCATTCGCACAGTTCAATGTAACATCAAACGTTTTGGCTACTACATGATACTGACATTTTCCCTATACCCATCATGACTTTGCTACAACCTAGCCTATGAATGACAGTTTACAACATAGGTGCACAGGTCAAGATTATTTAGAGTAATCAAGGGGACAGACAGTGACACTTTCAACACTACCTTGAACACTCTTGCCTGCATCTAGCTGATCTAGGGGGTAAACATTAGTCCAATACTTCCAAACGAGAGTTTCTATTAGACAAATTCAGGTATGTTTATCCCCATGTTTTGGTTCCGTTTGCTTCAATTTGTTTCCATTTTTCAGAAGAATGAATACACCCTTCATCACACCCAAACACAGTTCACATTCAAAGCAGCCACATATTATAATGACAGGGGCAGGCCGTCATTGTAAAATAAGAATTTTGTTCTTAACTGACTTGCCTAGTTAAAAAATAGGTTTGAAAAAAATCAAAAAAATAGAAACAACATGATCAAATATAGCTATAATTTCTCCTCGCCTCTTTGCACTCTCCATCTCTCATATTTTCCCTTCACTTGTGGACTTCAGGGCACAACACATCAGCTGTCTGTGACCAGACAAAAAAAAACTTTCCAAGCCAAACCTTCATATCATATCACCTTCATATCATAACTGCTAACTGCTAACCGCTAAACACTAACCGCTAACCACTAACCGCTATGCACAATGTACATCGTTGTCACCATATTAACGTCATAGGCAACATAGCTACCTGAACTAACGTGTAAGTAAACCCATTATAATCATGCAGTACAGTGTACGGTCAGAAAGCAGTTTAGCATAAATGAGACATACCTTAACTTGAAAAAGTTCCAGTGTTGGATAGCCATAGCCAGCTATCCATCATTCATTAATGCTGACCAGTTTCCTAGTCCCTGCCGATGAAAAACATCCCCACAGCATGATGCTGCCACCACCATGCTTCACTGTGGGGATGATATTCTCGGGGTGATGAGAGGTATTGGGTTTCACCAGACATAGTATTTTCCTTGATAGGCAAAAAGCTCAATTTTTGTCTCATCTGACAAGAGTACCTTCTTCCGTATGCTTGGGGGGTCTCCCACATACCTTTTGGGGAACACCAAACATGTTTCCTTATTTTTGTCTTTAAGCAATGGCTTTTTTCTGGCCACTCTTCCGTAATGCCCAGCTCTGTGGATTGAACAGCTTAAAGTGATCCTATGGACAGATACTCCAATCTCCACTGTGGAGCTTTGCAGCTACTTCAGGGTTATCTTTGGTCTCTTTGATGCCTCTCTGATTAATACCCTCCTTGCCTGGTCAGTGAGTTTTGGTGGGCGGCCCTCACTTGGCAGGTTTGTTGTGGTGCCATATTCTTTCCATTTTCTAATAATGGATTTAATGGTTCTCCGTGGTATGTTCAAAGTTTCTGATCTTTTTTTATAATCCAACCCTGATCTGTACTTCTCCACAACTTCGTCCCTGACCTGTCTTCACAGTGCCTCTTGCTTGGTGGTGCTCCTTGCTTAGTTGTGTTGCAAACTCCTGGACCTTTCAGAACAGGTGTGTATATATAGTGAGATCATGTGACCAGTCATGTGACACTTAGATTGCACACAAGTGGACTTTATTTAACTAATTATGTGACTTCTGAAGGTAATTGGTTGCACCAGATCTTATCTTCATCGACCTGGCCAAGGCTTTCGACTCGGTCAATCACCACATTCTTATTGGCAGACTCGACAGCCTTGGTTTCTCTAATGATTCACCAACTACTTCTCAGAAAAAATTCAGTGTGTCAAATCGGAGGGCCTGTTGTCCAGACTTCTGGCAGTCTCTATGGGGGTACCACAGGGTTCAATTCTTGGACCGACTCTTTTCTCTGTATACATCAATGATGTCGCACTTTCTGCTGGTGGTTCTCTGATCCACCTCTATGCAGACGACACCATTCTGTATAACTCTGGCCGTTCTTTGGACACTGTTTTAAAGTAACCTCCAAGCATGCTTCAATGCCATACAACACTCCTTCTGTGGCCTCCAACTGCTTTTAAATACTAGTTAAACTAAATGCATGCTCTTCAACAGATTGCTGCTCACACCCGCCTGATGGACTAGCATCACTACTCTGGACGGTTCCGACTTAGAATATGTGGACAACTACAAATACCTAGGCGTCTGGTTAGACTGTAAACTCTCCTTCAAGACTCACATTAAGCATCTCCTATCCAAAATCTAGAATTGGCTTCCTGTTTCGCAACAAAGCTTCCTTCACTCATGCTCCCAAACACACCCTCGTTAAACTGACTCTCCTACTGTTTCTTGACTTCAGCAATGTCATTTACAAAATAGTCTCCCACACTCTACTTAGCAAACTGGATGTAGTCTATCACAGTGCCATCCGTTTGGTCACCAAAGCCCCATATATTACCCACCACTGCAACCTGTATGCTCTCATTGGCTGGCCCTCGCTACATATTCGTCGCCAAACCCACTGGCTCTAGGTCATCTATAACTCTTTGCTAGGTAAAGCCCCGCCTTATCTCAGCTCACTGGTCACCATAGCAGCGCCCATCCATGGCAAGTGCTCCAGCAGGTATATTTCACTGGTCACCCCTCAAAGCCAATTCCTCCTTTGGCCGCCTTTCTTCCAGTTCTCTGCTGCCAATGACTGGAACGAACTGAAGCTGGAAACTCATATCTCCCTCACTAGCTTTAAGCATCAGCTGTCTGAGCAGCTCACTGTACCTGTACACATCCCATCTGTAAATTGCACATCCAACTACCTCATTCCCATATTGTTATTTATCTTTTTGCTCTTTTGCACCCCAGCATCTCTACTTGCACATCATCATCTGCACATCCATCACTCCAGTGTTAATGTTGTAATGATTTCTCCTTTGTGGATTGTTTATTACCTCCCTAATCTTCTACATTTACTGTACATAGATTTTTCTATTGAATTTTTCTATTGTGACTGTACGTTTGTTTATGTGGATCTCTGTGTTGTGGTTTTTGTCGCATCGATTTGCTTTATCTTGGCCAGGTCGCAGTAGTAAATGAGAACTTGTTCTCAACTGGCCTACTTGGTTAAATAAAGGTGTTCTCAACTAGCCTACCTGGTTAAATAAAGGTGTTCTCAACTAGCCTACCTGGTTAAATAAAGGTGTTCTCAACCAGCCTACCTGGTTAAATAAAGGTGTTCTCAACTAGCCTACCTGGTTAAATAAAGGTGTTCTCAACTAGCCTACCTGGTTAAATAAAGGTGTTCTCAACTAGCCTACCTGGTTAAATAAAGGTGTTCTCAACTGCCCTACCTGGTTAAATAAAGGTGTTCTCAACTGGCCTACTTGGTTAAATAAAGGTGTTCTCAACTAGCCTACCTGGTTAAATAAAGGTGTTCTCAACTGGCCTACCTGGTTAAATAAAGGTGAAAATTAAACATGTAAAAATAAATGCAAATTTAGTGGCTTCATAGGAAAGGGGTGAGTACATATGCAAAAATTCAACGTTTAACTTTTTTCATTTTCACTTTCCAATTTGGACTATTTCCATTACATGAAATCCAAATAAAAATCCATTTAAATTACAGGTTGTAAATGCAACAAAATAGGAAAAGCGCCAAGGGGGTTGAATACTTTTGAAAGGCACTGTAAGTGTATGGAAGGTTGGTGAGAACCTAGAGCCTCCTAGGTTTTGTATTGAAGTCAATGTACCCAGAGGAGGACGGAAGATCGCTGTCCTCCAGCTACACCATGGTGCTACCCTACAGAGTGCTGTTCAATCAATGAATTGGTAACGTGAATATATGTAGTATAGTTTTTTCTAAAAAGGATAGCTTTTTAATATTTCACTATTTTTATGAAATTCACTGAAGAGGATGGTCCTCCCATTCTTCCTCCGAGGAGCCTCCACTGATGTTGTATGCGTGTTTGAAGAAGTATTTAAGCAGTTTGTTGTGCTATGAGGTGTAATCAACAATGAGACAAGACATTCCCACCATCAATAAGGTCATGTGCATGACTCATAATGACGGAGGCTAATGCAGAATCAGGTCATGCTTCCAGCTACTTCCAGTTAGTGAAACCAAGGCTTTCTCAACCCTTTGGGGCTTTCACCAAGTTTTTCTGAAAAGTGTTTCATTAATGCAGGGAAAACTTAAATCAAACTATTACAAACTACAAAGGGAAGCACAGCCACAAGCCTACCAGATGAGCTAAATAACTTATATACTTGCTTTGAGGCAAGTAACACTGAAACATGCGCGAGAGCATCAGCTATTCCGGACGAATGTGTGGATCACGCTCTCTGCATCCGATGTGTGTAAGACCTTTAAACAGGTCAACATTCACAAGGCCGCAGGGCCGGCCGGATTACCAGGACGTGTACTCCGAGCATGCGCTGACAATCTGGCAAGTGTCTTCACTGACATTTTCAACCTGTCCCTGTCTGAGTCTGTGATACCAACATGTTTTAAGCAGACCACGATATTCCCTGTGCCCAAGGACACTAAGATAACCTGCCTAAATGACTACTGACCACAGCACTCACATCTGTAGCAATGAAATGCATTGAAAGGCTGGTCATGGCTCACATCAACACCATTATCCCAGAAACCCTAGATCCACTCCAATTTTCATACCGCATCAACAGATCCACAGATGATGCAATATCTATTGCACTCCACACTGCCTTTTCACACCTGGACAAAATGAACGGTAAATCACAATGTTTTATGATCAATAGGGAGCGATAGCATTGTATATTACAGTGTTTTATGGCCAATAGGGGGTGATAGCATGGTATATCACAGTGTTTTATGACCAATAGGGGGTGATAGCTTGGTATATCATAGTGTTTTATGACCAATAGGGAGCGATAGCGTGGTATATCATAGTGTTTTATGGCCAATAGGGGGCGATAGCGTGGTATATCACAGTGTTTTATGGCCAATAGGGGGCGATAGCGTGGTATATCACAGTGTTTTATGACCAATAGGGGGTGATAGCGTGGTATATCACAGTGTTTTATGGCCAATAGGGGGCGATAGTGTGGTATATCATAGTGTTTTATGAGGACGTAACCACGATTGGACAAAGTTTGACCAATCTTAACACACACACACATCAACCTTGGCTTCTCTACTCCACACACACACACACACATATTGTGCTGAATATCCTTGAGCACCTGCTAAAGAATGCAGGCTGGTTTCAACATTGTAACACTGTTGCTGCTGCCGCCGAACATCGTAAATGTCACACGATAAAAACGACCATGTGTCTCTGTCTGTCTGTTCCTCTGTTATGTCGTGTGGATACTCAGAAGATGTGATGTGTACTCTTTTACAACCTGTCTCAGGTCTCAATGCAAGTGCACTCCAGTGAGCTGTAGGAATAAAAAGGATGATATCAGACTGTAGTGGTCACATCAGCTGGTACTGGTACGTGTTATGTGTTCTGGAGAGTAGGTCTAAAACGAGACAGTAGTGGATGAATGGACATAGATTTTACGTTTGAGTGCAACCTGCTATAATGGGAAGTTTGTCTTATTACAGATAAGTATTGATTATTCCACAGTGTATTGAGCCTCACTTTTATCCATTACAACACACAGTTGCTCTTTTGCAGCAATAACCATTCCATTTAGTATTTATTGCGTATTTACTAGAAAGGACAGTTATAGACTGACAGGAAAGGTAGGAAGAGAGGCTTTGTTAGAATAGCAGTGGATCAGATTCGATTTGAACCCAGACTCACGCTGTTACGTATTCTAGAGGCAGTGGCAGTATAACTTCTGCTGAGGCACGACACATTCAGACACTTTTAAGGACTTATCACCCAAGTGCTGAGTGTCTCTTATAGGCATCGACCCTCCAAGGAAAACTCTCAATGAAACGTCCATTTTCACACTTTTTACCATCCTTGCAGTAGATAAAAGGAGAGAGAGAAAGAGAGAGAGAGAAAGAGAGAGAAAGAGAGAGAGAGAGAGAGAGAGAGAGAGAGAGCACAAGGGAGATAGAATGAGAGACAAGGGTTATATATACAATTGAGGTCGCAAGTTTACATACACTTAGGTTGGTGTCACGTCTAATCAAGGTGGGTGGAATCAGGCGCAGAGAGCAGATAGCGATATAAAGTTTATTCTCCGGTGAACAAAACAAACACGGTCAACCCAAACACACACAGGGTGAAATTATCCAACACAGGATAACAGACTAACCGGAGAATAAGAAACACAATAACACCGACAGACGAAAATGAATGACAAAATAAACAATCCCGCACAAAACAAGGGTGGGACAACCTACATTATATACAGACACTAATTAACTAAACAACACACAGGTGAAACCAATCAGACAAAACCAACAGATACACGAAAAGGGATCGGTAGTGGCTAGTAGGACGGTGACGACGATCGCCGAGCACCGCCTGAACGGGCAGGAGAGCCAACCTCGGCGGAAGTCGTGACAGTTGGAGTCATTAAAACTCATTTTTCAACATAATCCGGACATTTCTTGTTAACAAACTATAGTTTTGGCAAGTCGGTGAGGACATCTACTTTGTGCATGACACAAGTCATTTTTCCAACAATTGTTTAAAGACAGTTTGTTTCACTTTTAATTCACTGTATCACAATTCCTGTGGGTCAGCAGTTTGCATACACTAAGTTGACTGTGCCTCAAACAGCTATTTTGATCCTTCGCACCCCAGTATCTCTACTTGCACATTCATCTTTTGCACATCTATCATTCCAGTGTTTAATTGCTACATTGTAATTATTTCTCCTCCATGGCCAATTTATTGCCTTACCTCCCTTACCCTACCTATTTGCACACACTGTATATAGACTTTTTATTTTGTATCATTGACTGTATGTTTGTTTATTCAATTTTGCATTGCCCCCCCCCCCCCTACACTGCTGCTACTCTCTGTTATTATCTACACATAGTCACTTTAATAACTCTACCTACATCTACATATTACCTCAATTACCTCGATTATTCGGTGCCCCATGTATATATCCCCGCTCTTGTTATTTACTGTTGCTCTTGAATTATTTGTTATTCTTATCTCTTACTTTTTATTTTTCTTAAAACTGCATTGTTGGTTAAGGGCTTGAAAGTAAGCATTTCACTGGAAGGTCTACACCTGTTGTATTCTGCCACATGTGACAAATAACATTTGATTTGATTTGAAATTAAATGCTAATTAGCTGCTAATGTTGCTATCATAAAGAACTACAAATACCATGATGATCTGGACGAGACTGTCGAATCGAGGCAAAGGTAAGAATCTCTGGATTAACTATCTAATGTTTGTTAAATGTAGTAATTAATAAATAGACAAAATGTCTTTAAATAGACAATTCTGTGAACCGTCTTGTGGAAGTTTTAAATTGACACAATACCTGTTAGCAAAGGTGTCAGTTCGAGATGATGTGCAGGAGCATGCTGGGATTTGTTGTCTTCCACAATGTCTACTTTGATGCTAATTAGCATTTTCGAATCTGAGAGTAAATAGAGCTGAATATATTGATAAAAGTGCCCTTTTTCTAGAGAGATTTACACAGTAATCAAAACATCACGCCGGGGTAAACAAAACATCACCCCGGGGTAAACAAAACATCACGCCGGGGTAAACAAAACATCACGCCGGGGTAAACAAAACATCACTCCGGGGTAAACAAAACATCACACCGGGGTAAACAAAACATCACGCCGGGGTAAACAAAACATCACTCCGGGGTAAACAAAACATCACGCCGGGGTAAACAAAACATCACGTCGAGGTAAACAAAACATCATTCCGGGGTAAACAAAACATCACGCCGGGGTAAACAAAACATCACGCCGAGGTAAACAAAACATCACGCCGGGGTAAACAAAACATCACGCCGGGGTAAACAAAACATCACGCCGGGGTAAACAAAACATCACGTCGAGGTAAACAAAACATCACTCCGGGGTAAACAAAACATCACGCCGGGGTAAACAAAACATCACGCCGAGGTAAACAAAACATCACGCCGGGGTAAACAAAACATCACGCCGGGGTAAACAAAACATCACGCCGGGGTAAACAAAACATCACGCCGGGGTAAACAAAACATCACACCGGGGTAAACAAAACATCACACCGGGGTAAACAAAACATCACGCCGAGGTAAACAAAACACAGCCCTTATTTGAAGTGTTTCTAAAATACCATATGAGGAAGAATTAATGGAAGAAAAACGATTGAAACCATTTCCCTGTTTGACCACTAGGTTTTATGGGCATTATCACGGGCCACAAATCTTTCTATTCCTTCTCTCTCCCTTCTCCCTCCCTTCTCCCTCCCTTCTACCCTTCTAATCTCTACCTGTCTTCTCCCTATCTTCTCTCTCTCTTCTACCTCTCTAATCTTTACCTTTCTACCTCTCTAATCTCTACCTGTCTTCTCCCTATCTTCTCTCTCTCTTATACCTCTCTAATCTGTACCTGTCTTCTACCTCTCTAATCTGTACCCGTCTTCTCCCTCCCTTCTCGCCCCCTTTCTCTCCCTTCTACCTCTCTAATCTCTACCTGTCTTCTCCCTAACTTCTCCCTCCATTCTACCTCTCTAATCTCTACCTGTCTTCTCCCTATCTTCTCCCTCCCTTCTACCTCTCTAATCTCTACCTGTCTTCTCCTTCCCTTCTACCTCTCTAATCTCTACCTGTCTTCTCCCTCCCTTCTCCCTCTCTAATCTCTGCCTGTCTTTTCCCTATCTTCTCCCTCCCTTCTACCTCTCTAATCTCTACCTGTCTTCTCCCTATCTTCTCCCTCCCTTCTACCTCTCTAATCTCTACCTGTCTTCTCCCTATCTTCTCATCTCTCATCTCTCCCTCTCTTATCTCTTCTCTCTCCTTTCTCTCACTCTTCTCTCTTATATCTCCCTTATACATCTCTTATCTCACTCTTATTGCTCTCTTATTGCTCTCTTATCTCTCCCTTACCCCTTTTCTCGGTCTTCTCTTCTCCTTCTCTTTTCCCCCTTTCAGTGCAAACTGTTGACAAAGTGATACCTAACGAGCCCTCAGTTTTACATGAATATCTTTGAGTAGGCAGCTCCTTGGAAGGCTTAATGACACATTGCACAACGCACTCGATCATGCTTTGAAATGACCCATCTTCTATCATACCGGCCTGTCTGTCATCGCTGTGTGTGTGTGTGTGTCTGTGTAGGAGGTGTGCTGAATTAAGTTGTCAGGAGTGGGTGCTGTTTAAATTGAATCGTTCAACACACACAAGTCTGGGAACCACTTACCAACCAAGAATTCTCAAAATGGGACAAACACCCTATAGATACTCTGCATGCAGAATTCTACAAAAAATGTACTTTGTGTACAACGCAAAAGCCAAAACAATGCAGAATAAGGACTATAAGCAGACCTGACTCTCAAGAGAAGACAGGCTACGTGCATAAACTCTCCTATCACAACAGCGGAGAAGAGAGAAGAGAGGGAGAAGGGAGGGAGGGTTTTTATAGGAAAACTGTACTGTGTAGGGTAAAGGAACCCGAGTTGAGCATTTGAAGAGGGTCCGTCCCTGGTGCCTTTCCTGGTGCCTTTGCTGGTGCCTTTGCTGGTGCCTTTGCATTTGCTGGTGCCTTTCCTGGTGCCTTTCCTGGTGCCTTTCCTGGTGCATTTGCTGGTGCCTTTCCTGGTGCCTTTCCTGGTGCCTTTCCTGGTGTCTTTCCTGGTGCCTTTCCTGGTGCATTTGCTGGTGCCTTTCCTGGTGCCTTTCCTGGTGCCTTTCCTGGTGCCTTTCCTGGTGCCGTTCCTGGTGCCTTTGCTGGTGCCTTTCCTGGTGCCTTTGTTGGTGCCTTTGTTGGTGCCTTTCCTGGTGCCATTCCTGGTGCCGTTCCTGGTGCTGACCAGATTAAGTTTGGTTTATCAGAGGTTGCTGTCTGTGGTGCCGATCTAGTGGAATGTGCCGCTGCCTTGTCCGAGGTTGCTCTCCAGTGCTGGAATGACAGCTCCCACGTTTGTCTCAGCAAGACACATCTGACCTGTTTACTAGGAACAACATCCAGTGGATGGTTGAGGGTGTTAGTGTAGGACTGGCTTATCAGGGGTTGATGTCCATGGCCCTGTCCCACACTGGTAGGGCGGGCGGGACGGAGGGCATGCAGGAAGACGGGAGGGAGGGCAGGTGGGAGAGTGGGAGGGTAGGTGGGAGGGAGGGCGGGTGGGAGAGAGGGAGGGTAGGTTGGAGGGAGGGCGGGCGGGCGGGTGGGAAGAAGGGAGGGCAGGTGGGAAGGAGGGCGGGTGGGAGAGAGGGAGGGTAGGTGGGAGGGAGGGCAGGTGGGAGAGAGGGAGGGTAGGTGGGAGGGAGGGCAGGTGGAGTGTCCTCATCAGTATCACTTGATAGTCAGAACAGTGTTAAGGAAGGGAAGGGGGGAGGGTGTGGTTAGAAAACAGCAGGATACTGAAACAATGGATGAGGACATCAATATACTAACTAGGAAAATGTATTAAAGTACAATCTGTCACTAATTTGAAGTCCAACCAAGGTGCTGAAGAACTGAAGAAAGAGGCCTATAGAATGGAACCCTAACCTACAGAACCTATATGTATATGGATATGGAGCCGAGCCTGTGGGTATGGAGCCGAGCCTGTGGGTATGGAGCCTGTGGATATGGAGCCTAACCTGTGGATTTAGATGCTGTGGGTACGGAGCCGAGCCTGTGGGTATGGAGCCTGTGGGTATGGAGCCTAACCTGTGGATTTAGAGCCTGTGGGTATGGAGCCGAGCCTGTGGGTATGGAGCCTAACCTGTGGATTTAGAGCCTGTGGGTATGGAGCCTGTGGGTATGGAGCCCAGAATGTTACAGGTGGTGACAGTCGTCTCCCTTCCACTTCACCTCTCCCAAAACTTCTATTCAAACTTCAGCTTTTTATTCAAATTGCAAAACAGCTATTTTCCCTCCTGCTATTATGTGCTGACGCATCTAAATGAGATTTTTTTTTTTAAATAGGCCAGGCATTTACCTGGGTTTAACAACAGGGTTGCAGGGTGAGAGAAACAAAGAAAAGAGGGAGGTAGGGAGGATACCCTGTGCCATTTTGAGGCTGGAAAACTGCTGACCAAATTACAAATTACTAAATTGGTCCGTATTCATCTCGCAGCCCTAGTTCAGCCCCCACAGTGAGGCCAGGCAGGCAGTCAGGCAGGCAGTCAGCATGTGTATTACATATTTCAGACACACGTGTACTACATCACACATGCCTACTATGTCCCAGGCTAGGATGAGCCGAGGGTGTTTCCTTATAGGTGTTGTGGTTTTACATAGAAACTGTGAGAGTTTCTGGTCTGTCTGTCTGCCTGCCTGCCTGCCTGCCTGCCTCAGAGGAGGTTTTTTTCTCAGCCATTAGCACTCTCTGTGTGTGTGAGAGAGATGGACGGACAGACAGACTAGTTGACCCTGTGGTCAAACCAACATATTTGACTGTTTTGGATAAGCTACAATGATGTATAGTGCCCAGTGTTGTAACTTTGGTTTTTAGAAGTGTGTGTGGGGGGGGGGGACTATATACAGTATCAGTCAACAGTTTGGACACACCTACTTATTCAAGGGTTTATTTATTTATACTATTTTCTACATTGTAGAATAATGGTGAGGGGATCAACATGATGAAATAACACATATGGAAGTACTGAAGTACTTAAAAAAGTGTTCAACAAATCAAAATATATTTTAGATTTTAGATTCTTCAAAGTAGCCACCCTTTGCCTTGATCACAGCTTTTTACACTCTTGGCATTCTCTCAAACAGCTTCATTAGGAATGCTTTTCCAACAGTCTTGGAGGAGTTCCCACATATACTGAGCACTTGTTGGCTGTTTTTCCTTCACTTTGCGGTCCAACTCATCCCAAACCATCTCAATTGGGTTGAGGTCAGGTGATTTTGGAGGCCAGGTGATCTGATGCAGCACTCCTTGGTCAAATACCCCTTACACAGCCTGGAGGTGTGTTTTTGGGACAATGCCCTGTTTATATAGTATATATAGGTCCCACTACCATCAGCCACTGTAAAGAAGGCTGCTTGTCTCTGGTCCTTTGATACATTTTGCGTATCTAATTCCTGTAAATCACAACGTGTAAAATAAACATAATAAAATGTTATAAATATCTTTATGATATATCATAACAACTTTGCACAGCACTATAACAAATACGTCAGTCCTATCAAAAGATGAATCACATTTTGTGGCACAGTGAAGTCAGTGTTTCTTTCTTAACTACATCCAAAGTCTGTCGAGTTTCTGGAAAATACATTTGTCAGATTAGGATTGTGAGCACGTCCGTCCCAGAGATAGCCGATGTCACCGATGTGTTCTGGGATAACTGGGTGACAATACTGTAGGCCTGACCCCATTTAATCAACTGGTCAATTGTTTGGTCAATGGTCATTGGTCGAGCGACATTCTTTTAGTCGAGCAGTGGCAAATATATGTAACAAAAAAAATTATGACACAGGAGACACCTGTCTGATTCATTCCTGTCTGAGTGGACTAATCAATTGTGGAGCTGCTGGGATGGCACACCAGTATCTGTCAGGGATTTCCTCCTCTTCTTCCGAAGAGGAGAGGCGAAAAGGATCAGAGGACCAATATGCGGCGTGGTAAGTGTCCATGGTTCTTTTAATATGTAAATGTACACATGAACACTACAAAACAATAAACATGGAAAACCTAAACAGTCCTATCTGGTGCAAAGACAGAGACAGGAACAATCACCCACAAACACACAGTGAAACCCAGGCTACCTAAGTATGATTCTCAATCAGAGACAACTAATGACACCTGCCTCTGATTGAGAACCATACTAGGCCGAAACATAGAAATACCCAAATCATAGAAAAACAAACATAGACTGCCCACCCAACTCACGCCCTGACCATACTAACTAAATACAAAACAAAGGAAATAAAGGTCAGAACGTGACAGTATCACTACTAGTACATTTACATTTACCGTTAATTACCATCGTTTATAATCTACAATATTTGTTTGGTTATGTGATGTCTGTTAACCTCTCTGGGATATTTGGGACGGTAGAGTCCCACCTCGCCAACAGCCAGTGAAAGTGCAGGGCGCCAGATTTAAAAATGACAAAAATCACATAATTAACGCATACAGTTTGATGCATACGTTCTATAAAACCAACATTCTATAAATCCAACGTTCTATAAATCCAACGTTCTACAAATCCAACGTTCTATAAATCCAACATTCTATAAATCCAACGTTCTATAAATCCAACGTTCTATAAATCCAACGTTCTATATATCCAACGTTCTATATATCCAACGTTCTATAAATCCAACGTTCTATAAATCCAACATGCTATAAATCCAACGTTCTTAATTAATGGTAGAATTTTCTAAGGACAGCAGCTGCGAGCAGAGGGCAGCTCAAGGAGGAGGGACGGGTCGGGAACATTTTTTAAAAATCTGGTTCGGCTATATTGATCTCTGGCTCCCTCTTTAGTCATTTCTGTGTCTTCATTTTTAATCGTAGCTTAAAGCTTCAGAGAAGCTCAGTAGCCGACATACAGTTCACTGTATTATGGAAAAATACACATTTAAACATTTCTACCAATTGATTGGTCGAAAAAACAGCCCAAGATGTTTTTGTGTCAGGTACAGCCCTACAGCACTGTAGCTTGCAAAGAGTATCTACTAGCTACCTAAATCCTCAAAAATATCTTGACTTGACCTCTCTGCGCAAGGAACCCGCTAGTGGGCTGAAATTCCAAGACATACGGTGAATGCTACATAAATAGTTATATTAAACATTCATGAAAATACAAGTGTCTCACATGTATCGAAAGCCTAGAATCCTGCTAATCCAACTGCGTTGTCAGATTTAAAAAAGGATTTACTGCGAAAGAATGCGATGTGATTATCTGAGCATAGAGCCCCATAAAAATTACAAATGTTTAACCAGCACAGGGGTAACATAATCACAAACTGCATTAAAATAAATCGTCTACCTTTGACGATCTTCGTCTGTTTGCAATTCCAATGCTCATTGTTACACAATGAATGATCTTTTGTTTGATAAAATCCGTTTTTATAGCCTAACACGAAACATTTTGTGAACCGCTTGTGTAGTGAATTCCGTCTCATTCCATTTTCGACGACACATTCCAGGTAAATCACCCACACAGAACGTGATTTTTCCAGTCATGTTTGGTTTCACTGCAATCAACTGGTTTGTTTGTAACACAATCAAGTAATGACAAGTAATGACATCATTGTGCACCAATGATTTGCCCGCTGTTTCGTTGATTGACTGTCTTTTAACCCAATGACCACTGATCGTCTTGAAATCTAGCTGGGTAGATAGCCAATGAGCTGAGCTAAACGGCAATACGCTATGTTTATGTGTTGCAAGACCAACCCATGTAGTAAGCTCCAGCGTAAAGAGAGTCATGCGCTATTGAATTTTCATACCGGAAGAAGCTACGCATATTACGCACTGCATTGTTTGGTGAATGCGCAGATTCTGCTGTTTATATATCAATCATTATGGCGACTAAGTCAGGGAAAGCTAAATCTAAGTCTAGATATACAGATGTACACACAATTTTAGAATAAATTGAATGGGAATGTGAGACAGATTGTTGTAGGACGATTCATTTAGCGATTGTGGAGGAATATTTTTTGAACGGGAGAGGACATCGTTTTGGACTGATAAGTTCTTATCATGCTAATGCCCTTGTTTGAAATTAATAATATAAAATATTATTTGTGATTTTTTATTTATTTTAGAAGCAATATATAAACATTTAATGTCATGAAATGTGAGATGCGTGTGTCTGCTGCCCCACCCCAACCCACATGACATAGCCTATTTGAGGCTGTTGAGAGGGCAGGACCACATCAATGGCCAAAGTGAAATGGAGACAGTAGATACAGCTGGTCTGTTGTAATATAATAAAGACAGTAATATAATAAAGACAGTAGATCTCGCAGGTCTGTCATAATATAATAGAGACAGTAGATCTAGCTGAAATGTCATAATATAATAGAGACAGTAGATCTAGCTGAAATGTCATAATATAAAAGAGACAGTAGATCTAGCAGGTAATAATAATATAATAATATATTCAACCTTCAACTCTCTCTATATATCTGTTTATAATACCTGTTGATACAGGGCTCATATGTGAAACTATTCTAACTGAACATTTTCTTTCACAGTGACACTGACTCCGAATGGGAGTCTTATCCGGTGTCCTGTATGAATTTAAGTATGCTCTCTCTAATTCTCTCTTTCTCTCTCTCGGAGGACCTGAGCCCTAGGACCATGCGTCAGGACTACCTGGCATGATTACTCCTTGCTGTCCCCAGTCCACCTGGCCTTGCCGCTGTTCCAGTTTCAACTGTTCTGCCTGCGGCTATGGAACCCTAAAATGTTCATTTTTACTCTTGAGGTGCTGTCCTGTTGCACCCTCTACAACCACTGTGATCTCCACCCGGCACAGCCAGAAATGGACTGGCCACCCCTCATAGCCTGGTTCCTCTAGGTTTCTTCCTAGGTTTTTGCCACTCTAGGGAGTTTGTCCTAGCCACTGTGCTTCTACACCTGCATTGCTTGCTGTTTGGTGTTTTAGGCTGGGGCTATATAAATTGATTTGATTTGATAGAAGACTGAGGGTCATCCAAATATTGAAAGTGTGTAAATAGTTACCCATGTTATTTTGTAAATTTATATATATTTTTTCATATTTTTTTAATCAATAATTATTTATTTTTCCATTTATTTATTTATTTTTCATTTTTTTTCTATAATTATTTGGGGGGGTGTGTTAGAACACCATTTTGGCATTTTGTATATAGTTATTTGTTTCAAAATGTATACCTTCACCAATTTGGCCACTTGGGTACATTTGGGCTACTTGTGTGGGACACCTGGGTGACTTCATGATAAATGTCATGTAGCACACTCATTTTGGAAGTTATCATTCTGAAACTTTGCACAAGTACTGTTGCCCTCTTATATTTTTCGCTGAAAATGTCCCCATCATCCTATCTGAATGTTTGTTTTGTCTTGTTCATTTTAAAGATGATGATACAAAAAGAAAAAGAAAAACGTATGTTTTTTTTCATTGTATTATCTAAACCAGATCTATTGTGTTATATTCTCCTACATTCAATTCACATTTACACAAACTTCAGAGTGTTTTCTTTCAAATGGTACCAAGAATATGCATATCCTTGGTTCTGTGCCTGAGCTACAGGCTGATAGATTTGGGTATGTCTTCAGGCGGAAATTGCACAAAGTAAGGGGGGAGCTGCAAGAGGTTTTAAACTAACGTTACCTCTATAATGTATAGCTTCTTAAGGGTAGTTGGCTAGCTATGTGAATGTTGGCACTAGTGCCATGGACACATGTTATGAGCTAAACATGTGTGTGCTAGCTAACTATCTAAAATAAGTTGTTAGCCAACGTTAACACTCATCGTAGTTTCCATCTTTTCCAAGTAAAATCCATCTCTCAGTCGTTCTTTTGTGTTAGTGGAATACTTTATTTTCAGCATAATGAGCGTAATGACTGACTATCACCGCTTTAGCTTTGGATAGCTAGAGTAGCTTTTTTGACTGTATTTTGAGTAGAGAGGCTATATACAGTAGAGAGGCTATATTTTGAGCGGGTTCCTTCATGTAGAAATGTAAGGGTGACATAGCGAAGTAGCTACAAAAAATGAAATTCTGCAGTCAACGAGTCACCACAACGACAAGTGGAAAGTAGAAGAGAGACGTACCGAGCATGTTCGAAATATGAAATGGAAAGATAAGATAAGAAGATTGGTCCAGCAATGGGGCGGCAGGTTATCCTCTCCAGCCCTGTGTATGGCTCTGCACAACCCAGCTCCGCCCTCTCCAGCCCTGTGTCTGGCTCTGCACAACCCAGCTCCGCCTTCTCCAGCCCTGTGGCTGGCTCTGCACAACCCAGCTCTGCCCTCTCCAGCCCTGTGTCTGGCTCTGCACAACCCAGCTCCACCCTCTCCAGTCCTGTGTCTGGCTCTGCACAACCCAGCTCCGCCCTCTCCAGTCCTGTGGCTGGCTTTGCACAACCCAGCTCCGCCCTCTCCAGCCCTGTGGCTGGCTCTGCACAACCCAGCTCCGCCCTCTCCAGCCTTGTGTCTGGCTCTGCATAACCCAGCTACGCCCTCTCCAGTCCTGTGTCTGCCAACCCTCTTCTCTCCGGTTCCTGTGACTGTTCCAGATCAGGTAATAGGCTTGAACCTGTGGAGGTGAGGAACCTCTGGGGGATGTCAAAGGGGAGTGGACCACATCGTCAGCAGCCAGAGAAAATAAAGCTGGACGCCATTTCCAGTAAGCTTTTAAACATGATGCAGTTAGGAACTCAGGCCTTGGTACATTGACTAACTTTCATTCTTTATTTTAAGTGTTTACTTAATGTCCTTTTCATCCTTTTATATAATAGGGGCTACTCTCCAGAAATGGCTGAACACCCTTCCAGTTAACATCGGCTTCAGCTATCAACACAAAAATCTCTGAGCTGCGTTCCAATTCCAACAATAAGGAGTTCAATGGACCTTTTAGAACAGAGAACAGAATGAACACTATGGAAAGATCATGTAAATCGTTCAACTTAAATTGTTTCATTATACATTCGTTTATACTTCACATATTCTTTGAATATGGATAAAGAAGCCCCATTCAAGACTACTGTTCTGTTCCAGAGCACCACAGAAAAGCTAAGCAACCCAGGACACCCAAAAATGCTTTCTGCTGATTGCCGCTATAGGACATAGAATGTTAAAAAAGCTGCCAGTGAAAATCTCACTTTTAAAAGTTCATATTTTGTTAACTCATACCCAAATACCCAAACTCATCGTATTCTCGTATTTCCGGCAAAAGTATAAAATAAAAAATAAAAAAACAGTTTAATGTTTTCAAATCTCCTGATGGCCTCGTAATAGAATGCTCTCAATGGTGTATCTGTCGAGGTTTGTGAGGGTCTTAGGTGCCATGCTGAATTTCTTCAGCTGCCTGAGTTTGTAGAGATTCTGTTGTTGTGCCTTCTTCACCACAGTGTCAGTGTGGTGAGAGCATTTCAAGTCCTCAGCAATGTGCACGGCGAGTAACTTGAGGCTTTTGTGACCTTCTCCACCGCGGCCCCGTCGACGAGGATGCGGTGTCGTGTTCTCTCTTCTCTTCTTCTCTTCTGTGTACCTGTGGTACACGATCAGCTCATTTCTTTTGTTGACGACGAAGGACAGATGTTCTTCTCCTGGCAGCACTCTGCGAGGCCTCTTGTTGATAATCAGGCCTACCACTGTCATGTCGTCAGCAAACATGATGATTGAGTTGTGTGTGTGACCAGGCAGTCATGGGTGAACAGGAAGTACACGAGGGGGCTGGTCACACACCCCTGTATAGGAATAATAGAAATGTAGCATTGGTACTGTATATAGTCTCTCTACTGTATATAACCTCTCTACTGTATATATCCTCTCTACTGTATATAGTCTCTCTACTGTATATAACCTCTCTACTGTATATAGCCTCTCTACTGTATATAGCCTCTCTACTTTATATAGCCTCTCTACTTTATATAGCCTCTCTACTGTATATAGTCTCTCTACTGTATATAGCCTCACTACTGTATATAGCCTCTCTACTGTATATAGCCTCTCTACTGTATATTGCCTCACTACTGTATATAGCCTCTCTACTGTATATTGCCTCTACTGTATATAGCCTCTCTACTGTATATAGCCGATCTATTGTATATAGCCTCACTACTGTATATAGCCTCTCTACTGTATATAGACCCTCTACTGTATATAGATCCTCTACTGTATATAGCCTCGCTACTGTATATAGCCTCGCTACTGTATATAGCCTCTCTACCCTATATAGTCTCTCTACTGTATATAGCCTCTCTACTGTATATAAGCTCTCTATTGTATATAGCCTCGCTACTGTATATAGCCTCTCTATTGTATATTGCCTCACTACTGTATGTAGCCTCGGTACTGTATATAGCCTCGCTACTGTATATCGCCTCTCTACTTTATATAGCCTCTCTAGTGTATATTGCCTCACTACTGTATATTGCCTCGCTACTGTATATTGCCTCACTACTGTATATAGCCTCTACTATATATAGCCTCTCTATTGTATATTGCCTCACTACTGTATGTAGCCTCACTACTGTATATAGCCTCTCTACTGTATATAGCCTCGCTACTGTATATAGCCTCGCTACTGTATATAGCCTCTCTACTGTATATTGCCTCCCTACTGTATATAGCCTCTACTGCATATAGCCTCTCTACTGTATATAGCCTCTCTATTGTATATTGCCTCGCTACTGTATATAGCCTCTCTACTGTATATTGCCTCTCTACAGTATATAGCCTCTCTACTGTATATAGCCTCTCTACTGTATATAGACCCTCTACTGTATATAGCCTCTCTACTGTATATAGACCCTCTACTGTATATAGCCTCGCTACTGTATATAGCCTCGCTACTGTATATTGCCTCTCTACCCTATATAGCCTCTCTACTGTATATTGCCTCACTACTGTATATTGCCTCGCTACTGTATATTGCCTCACTACTGTATATAGCCTCTACTGTATATAGCCTCTCTACTGTATATAGCCTCTCTATTGTATATTGCCTCGCTACTGTATATAGCCTCTCTACTGTATATAGCCTCTCTACTGTATATTGCCTCTCTACTGTATATAGCCTCTCTACTGTATATAGCCTCTCTACTGTATATGGCCTCTACTGTATATAGCCCCTCTACTGTATATGGCCTCTACTGTATATAGCCTCTCTACTGTATATAGCCTCTCTACTGTATATGGCCTCTACTGTATATAGCCTCTCTACTGTATATAGCCTCTCTACTGTATATGGCCTCTACTGTATATAGCCTCTCTACTGTATATAGCCTCTCTACTGTATATAACCTCTACTGTATATAGCCTCTCTACTGTATATGGCCTCTACTGTATATAGCCTCTCTACTGTATATAGCCTCTCTACTGTATATGGCCTCTACTGTATATAGCCTCTCTACTGTATATAGCCTCTCTACTGTATATGGCCTCTACTGTATATAGCCTCTCTACTGTATATAGCCTCTCTACTGTATATAGCCTCTCTACTGTATATGGCCTCTACTGTATATAGCCTCTCTACTGTATATAGCCTCTCTACTGTATATGGCCTCTACTGTATATAGCCTCTCTACTGTATATGGCCTCTACTGTATATAGCCTCTCTACTGTATATATCCTCTCTACTGTATATGGCCTCTACTGTATATAGCCTCTCTACTGTATATAGCCTCTCTACTGTATATATCCTCTCTACTGTATATAGCCTCTCTACTGTATATAGCCTCTCTACTGTATATATCCTCTCTACTGTATATAGCCTCTCTACTGTATATAGCCTCTCTACTGTATATAGCCTCTCTACTGTATATAGCCTCTCTACTGTATATAACCTCACTACTGTATATAGCCTCTCTACTGTATATGGCCTCTACTGTATATAGCCTCTCTACTGTATATAGCCTCTCTACTGTATATAGCCTCTCTACTGTATATAGCCTCTCTACTGTATATAACCTCACTACTGTATATAGCCTCTCTACTGTATATAGCTTTGCTACTGTTGTTTTTCAGTCTTTTTACTGTTGCTTTATTTCTTTACTTACCTATTGTTCACCTAATACCTATTTTGCACTGTTGGTTAGAGCCTGTAAGTAAGCACCTGTTGTATTCAGCATTTCACTGTAAGGTCTACCTACACCTGTTGTATTCAGCATTTCACTGTAAGGTCTACCTACACCTGTTGTATTCAGCATTTCACTGTAAGGTCTACCTACACCTGTTGTATTTGTCGCAGATCAAAAATACACTTTGATTTGATTTGATGCTGTATCCTGCGCAGTATAGAGCGGTAGACAGACACAGTACTGCATGTTTCACACCCCTGAGGAGGATGCGTGTCAAGATGTGGTGATTGTAATTTTCCACAGACAGCAGCGTAAAATATGAAGGTTGCCCTTCGATTAGCATTTCTACACGCTTCATCCGATGATGCCCCTGGCAGCGCTGTAGTACCTGTTATTGGTTAACGCGTGAAACTGTCAGGTGATGATGTGGAAAAACACACGCTATTCATTATGTGTGTGTGTTTGTGTGTCAAAGATACATAAACCCCTCATTAAACATCTGCCAATCACAGTACCCTCAGATGGCTCCGAGCCTCCTGAAGACCACACACACACACACACACACAACCATGGAGACATACTGTAACTAGCTGCTCTAATGGGCTTTCTGCACTCAACACAAACATCTTGACAGGATTTCGCCTTTGACACCATATCTATCAGTTCATCGAGAGATTAAAACGTGACGACACAATGGTTTTCATTACTGAACGTGTACTGAGGTAGATCATATGATGGTGTGAGCTGACAGCTATGAGCTGACAACTCATCTAACGAGAGAGCAACGTTTTCCACTCTTTCAAAAGTAGTTTAAGTTAACGTTTAATAACAACATACTAGACAGGTTTTCTAAATGAGGACTCCTAATTATGATTGGATGCTTTGTTCCAGCCAATGGCCTAACCGATTCACTTTGTTCCAGCCAAAGGCCTAACCGATTTACTTTGTTCCAAGCAACGGCCTAACCGATTCACTATGTTCCAGCCAACGGACTAACTGATTCACTTTGTTCCATCCAACGGCCTAACAGATTCACTTTGTTCCAGGCAACGGCCTAACCGATTCACTTTGTTCCAGGCAACGGCCTAACCGATTCACTTTGTTCCAGCCAACGGCCTAACCGATTCACTTTGTTCCAGCCAACGGCCTAACTGATTCACTTTGTTCCATCCAACGGCCTAACTGATTCACTTTGTTCCAGGCAACGGCCTAACCGATTCACTTTGTTCCAGGCAACGGCCTAACCGATTCACTGTGTTCCAGGCAACGGCCTAACCGATTCACCTTGTTCCAGCCAACAGCCAAAGTGATTCACTGTGTTCCAGCCAACAGCCTAACCGATTCACTGTGTTCCAGCCAACTGACTAACTGATTCACTTTGTTTTAAAACTTCTTCAGGATTGGTGGGCCCCCTGCGGGACGGTTAAGCTAATGTAGGCTAATGAAATTAGCATGAGGTTGTAAGTAACAAGAACATTTCCCAGGACATAAACATATCTGATATTGGCAGAAAGCTTAAATTCTTGTTCATCTAACTGCACTGTCCAATTTCCAGTAGATATTACAGTAAATACCATGCTATTGTTTGAGGAGCGTGCACAATTTTCAACATGAAAAGTTATTAATAAACAAATTAGGCGCATTTGGGCAGTCTTGAAACAAATTTTGAACAGAAATGCAATGGTTCCTTGGATCAGTCTAAAACATTGCACGTACACTGCTGCCATCTAGTGGGCAAAATCTAAATTGCACCTGGTCTGGAATAAAACATTATTGCTCTTTAAATTCATTCAAATTTCATTATTGCATTTTTAAAAAAAAATACATTTTTTTTTCTTTTTTTCTTTGTATTATCTTTAATCTGATCTAATGTGTTATATTCTCTTACATTCCTTTAACATTTCCACAAACTTCAAAGTGTTTATTTTCAAGTGGTACCAAGAATATCCTTGTTTCAGGGCTTGAGCTGCAAGCAGCTAAATTTGGGTATGTCATTTTAGGCGAAAATTGAAAAAAATGGGCCAATCCTTAA
>NC_034185.2:7240781-7288281 GCF_002021735.2 Oncorhynchus kisutch | reverse complement strand
ACCTATATCTATCCTACCGTGCCTTTCTAAGGTCTTCGAAAGCCAAGTCAACAAACAGATTACCGACCATTTCGAATCTCACCATACCTTCTCTGCTATGCAATCCGGTTTCAGAGCTGGTCATGGGTGCACCTCAGCCACGCTCAAGGTCCTAAACGATATCTTAACCGCCATCGATAAGAAACATTACTGTGCAGCCGTATTCATTGATCTGGCCAAGGCTTTCGACTCTGTCAATCACCATATCCTCATCGGCAGACTCGACAGCCTTGGTTTCTCAAATGATTGCCTCGCCTGGTTCACCAACTACTTCTCTGATAGAGTTCAGTGTGTCAAATCGGAGGGTCTGCTGTCCGGACCTCTGGCAGTCTCTATGGGGGTGCCACAGGGTTCAATTCTTGGACCGACTCTCTTCTCTGTATCCATCAATGAGGTCGCTCTTGCTGCTGGTGAGTCCCTGATCCACCTCTACGCAGACGACACCATTCTGTATACTTCCGGCCCTTCTTTGGACACTGTGTTAACAACCCTCCAGGCAAGCTTCAATGCCATACAACTCTCCTTCCGTGGCCTCCAATTGCTCTTAAATACAAGTAAAACTAAATGCATGCTCTTCAACCGATCGCTACCTGCACCTACCCGCCTGTCCAACATCACTACTCTGGACGGCTCTGACTTAGAATACGTGGACAACTACAAATACTTAGGTGTCTGGTTAGACTGTAAACTCTCCTTCCAGACCCATATCAAACATCTCCAATCCAAAGTTAAATCTAGAATTGGCTTCCTATTTCGCAACAAAGCATCCTTCACTCATGCTGCCAAACATACCCTTGTAAAACTGACCATCCTACCAATCCTCGACTTTGGCGATGTCATTTACAAAATAGCCTCCAATACCTTACTCAACAAATTGGATGCAGTCTATCACAGTGCAATCCGTTTTATCACCAAAGCCCCATATACTACCCACCATTGCGACCTGTACGCTCTCGTTGGCTGGCCCTCGCTTCATACTCGTCGCCAAACCCACTGGCTCCATGTCATCTACAAGACCCTGCTAGGTAAAGTCCCCCCTTATCTCAGCTCGCTGGTCACCATAGCATCTCCCACCTGTAGCACACGCTCCAGCAGGTATATCTCTCTAGTCACCCCCAAAACCAATTCTTTCTTTGGCCGCCTCTCCTTCCAGTTCTCTTCTGCCAATGACTGGAACGAACTACAAAAATCTCTGAAACTGGAAACACTTATCTCCCTCACTAGCTTTAAGCACCAACTGTCAGAGCAGCTCACAGATTACTGCACCTGTACATAGCCCACCTATAATTTAGCCCAAACAACTACCTCTTTCCCAACTGTATTTAATTTTAATTAATTTATTTATTTTGCTCCTTTGCACCCCATTATTTTTTTATTTCTACTTTGCACATTCTTCCATTGCAAAACTACCATTCCAGTATTTTACTTGCTATATTGTATTTACTTTGCCATCATGGCCTTTTTTGCCTTTACCTCCCTTCTCACCTCATTTGCTCACATTGTATATAGACTTGTTTATACTGCATTATTGACTGTATGTTTGTTTTTACTCCATGTGTAACTCTGTGTCGTTTTATCTGTCGAACTGCTTTGCTTTATCTTGGCCAGGTCGCAATTGTAAATGAGAACTTGTTCTCAACTTGCCTACCTGGTTAAATAAAGGTAAAATAAAATAAATAAATAAAAAAAATCCATCCATCCCTCCCTCCAGTAATCCCTCCCTCCCTTCCTACCCTCCCTCCCTCCCTCCAGTCATCCATCCATCCCTCCCGTCATCCATCCATCCCTCCCTCCCTTCCTACCCTCCCTCCCTCCCTTCCTACCCTCCCTCCTGTCATCCATCCATCCCTCCCTCCAGTCATCCCTCCCTCCCTTCCTACCCTCCCTCCAGTCATCCATCCATCCCTCCCGTCATCCATCCATCCCTCCCTCCCTCCTGTCATCCATCCATCCCTCCCTCCAGTCATCCATCCAACCCTCCCTCCAGTCATCCATCCCTCCCTCCTGTCATCCATCCATCCCTCCCTCCAGTCATCCATCCATTCATCCCTCCCTCCAGTCATCCATCCCTCCCTCCTGTCATCCATTCACCCCTCCCCCCATCATCCATCACCCAGCTCATATCCTTCTCTGACTCACCTCCTCTTCTCCATCCCTGTTTCCCTCACTCTACCCCTTCATCTAAGCTCATCCATGCCACCCCCAATTCCTCCCATCCTGTTCTCTCCACTACTCCCACCCCTCCTGTCTGCTCCTTCCATCCCCATCTCTCTGCTCCTCCCATCCCCTCCTGTCTGCTCCTTCCATCCCCTCCTGTCTGCTCCTTCCATCCCCTCCTGTCTGCTCCTCCCATCCCCTCCTGTCTGCTCCTTCCATCCCCTCCTGTCTGCTCCTTCCATCCCCTCCTGTCTGCTCCTTCCATCCCCTCCTGTCTGCTCCTTCCATCCCCATCTCTCTGCTCCTCCCATCCCCTCCTGTCCGCTCCTCCCATCTCCTCCCATCTCCTCCCAACTCAGCTCATAACCTCCACTGGCTATCCTCCTCCTTTTCTACCCTCCCTCCCACCCTCCAGTCATCCCTCCCTCCCTCCCTCCCTCCCTCCCTCCCTCCCTCCCTCCCTCCCTCCCTCCCTCCCTCCCTCCCTCCCTCCCTCCCTCCAGTCATCCCTCCCTCCCTTCCTACCCTCCCTCCCTCCAGTCATCCATCCATCCCTCCCGTCATCCCTCCCTCCCTCCCTTCCTACCCTCCCTCCTGTCATCCATCCATCCCTCCCTCCAGTAATCCCTCCCTCCCTTCCTACCCTCCCTCCCTCCAGTCATCCATCCATCCCTCCCGTCATCCATCCATCCATCCCTCCCTCCCTTCCTACCCTCCCTCCCTCCCTCCCTTCCTACCCTCCCTCCTGTCATCCATCCATCCCTCCCTCCAGTAATCCCTCCCTCCCTTCTTACCCTCCCTCCCTCCCTCCAGTCATCCATCCATCCCTCCCGTCATCCATCCATCCCTCCCTCCCTTCCTACCCTCCCTCCCTCCCTCCCTTCCTACCCTCCCTCCTGTCATCCATCCATCCCTCCCTCCAGTCATCCCTCCCTCCCTTCCTACTCTCCCTCCAGTCATCCATCCATCCCTCCCGTCATCCATCCATCCCTCCCTCCCTCCGGTCATCCTTCCCTCCCTTCCTACCCTCCCTCCAGTCGTCCATCGATCCCTCCCTCCCGTCATCCATCCATCCCTCCCTCCCTCCCTCCCTCCCTCCCTCCCTCCCTCCCTCCCTCCCTCCCTCCCTCCCTCCCTCCCTCCCTCCCTCCCTCCCTCCCTCCCTCCCTCCCTCCCTCCCTCCCTCCCTCCCTCCCTCCCTCCCTCCAGTCATCCCTCCCTCCCTTCCTACCCTCCCTCCCTCCAGTCATCCATCCATCCCTCCCGTCATCCCTCCCTCCCTCCCTTCCTACCCTCCCTCCTGTCATCCATCCATCCCTCCCTCCAGTAATCCCTCCCTCCCTTCCTACCCTCCCTCCCTCCAGTCATCCATCCATCCCTACCGTCATCCATCCATCCATCCCTCCCTCCCTCCCTTCCTACCCTCCCTCCCTCCCTTCCTACCCTCCCTCCTGTCATCCATCCATCTCTCCCTCCAGTAATCCCTCCCTCCCTTCCTACCCTCCCTCCCTCCCTCCAGTCATCCATCCATCCCTCCCGTCATCCATCCATCCCTCCCTCCCTTCCTACCCTCCCTCCCTCCCTTCCTACCCTCCCTCCTGTCATCCATCCATCCCTCCCTCCAGTCATCCCTCCCTCCCTTCCTACCCTCCCTCCAGTCATCCATCCATCCCTCCCGTCATCCATCCATCCCTCCCTCCCTCCTGTCATCCATCCATCCCTCCCTCCAGTCATCCCTCCCTCCCTTCCTACCCTCCCTCCAGTCGTCCATCGATCCCTCCCTCCCGTCATCCATCCATCCCTCCCTCCCTCCTGTCATCCATCCATCCCTCCCTCCAGTCATCCATCCATCCCTCCCTCCCTCCAGTCATCCATCCCTCCCTCCTGTCATCCATCCATCCATCCCTCCCTCCAGTCATCCATCCCTCCCTCCTGTCATCCATTCACCCCTCCCCCCATCATCCATCACCCAGCTCATATCCTTCTCTGACTCACCTCCTCTTCTCCATCCCTGATCCCCATCTCTCCACTCCTCCCATCCCGTCTCTCTGCTCCTCCCATCCCCATCTCTCCACTCCTCCCATCACCTCCTGTCCACTCCTCCCATCCCGTCTCTCCACTCCTCCCATCCCATCTCTCCACTCCTCCCATCCCCATCTCTCCCACTCCTCCCATCCCCATCTCTCCACTCCTCCCATCCCGTCTCTCTGCTTCTCCCATCCCCATCTCTCCACTCCTCCCATCACCTCCTGTCCTCTCCTCCCATCCCCATCTCTCCACTCCTCCCATCCCATCTCTCCACTCCTCCCATCCCCATCTCTCCACTCCTCCCATCCCCATCTCTCCACTCCTCCCATCCCGTCTCTCTGCTCCTCCCATCCCCATCTCTCCACTCCTCCCATCCCCTCCTGTCCACTCCTCCCATCCTTACCTTCTCTCCCATTCCTGTTTCTGGCTACTTTAACTGTTCTTCTCCTCTCATCCATGTCTCCTCTCCTCTCCCCTTTTTCCCTACCCGTTCCCTCACTTGCTTGATTTATTACCATACCTGCTTCTATCCCTCTGTCTACCTAGTCTGCTCCCACTCCCCCTTCCCCTCCCGCCCTCCCTCCCTCCCTCCATCCTTCAGGGCTCTCACCCTGGTTTATAGCCTCTGTTAACAGGGACCAGGGAAGAAGAGGAGAAGGTGGAGGAGTACATTTAGATGCGATGTGATGAATATGTATGATAAGGAGCCTTGATGCTCACCAGGCTTCGAAGGTTTACACATGGCTTGTTGTTGTTGAACTGAGTGACGTTGTTGTTGTTGTTGTTGAGAACGTTGTATTTGCAGTAAGAGCTACTACTGTATGTTGATATTGGATGGATGGATGGATAACTGTTGGTCAGCTGGATGGATGGATGGATGGATGGATAGCTGTTGGCCAGCTTGATGGATGGATCGATTGGTGTTGGCCAGCTGGATGGATGGGTGGAGAGCTGTTGGCCAGCTGACTGGATGAATGGATAGCCGATGGCCAGCTGGATGGATGGATGGATAGCTGTTGGCCAGCTGGATGGATGGATAGCTGTTGGCCAGCTGGATGGATGGATAGCTGTTGGTCAGCTGGATGGATGGATGGATGGATGGATAGCGGTTGGCCAGATGGATGGATCGATCGATTGGTGTTGGCCAGCTGGATGGATGGGTGGAGAGCTGTTGGCCAGCTGGATGAATGGATGGATGGATAGATGTTGGCCAGCTGGATGGATAGCTGTTGGCCAGCTGACTGGATGGATAGCTGTTGGCCAGCGGCTGGATGGATAGCTGTTGGCCAGCTGGATGGATGTATGGATGGATAGCTGTTGACCAGCTGGATGGATGGATGGATAGCTGTTGGCCAGCTGGATGTATAGCTGTTGGCCAGCTGGATGGATGGATGGATAGCTGTTGGCCAGCTGGATGGATAGCTGTTGGCCAGCTGGATGGATAGCTGTTGGCCAGCTGGATGGATGGCCAACAGCTATCCATGGATGGATGGATCAGTGGCTGCTGGACTACAGGCTGGCAGATGGATCCTAGCCTACAATCTCCAATGCTGAGCTACTTTGTCACTAAACCCAAGAAGGCACTAAGTAACAAACTCCATGTGAGGTAGCTAGCCACCTTTCCTAATAGCTATACTTTTGTATTATATGGTTTATGTATTTAGCAGTTGGCAACGTGATGTATCGCCCCTGGAGGGAGTGGACAGAAAACTATATCCTCAGAGGGCAAAAGAAAAGAAGAAGGGATCTCTGAGGATGACAGAAAACTATATCCTCGTAGGTCTAAAGAAAAGAAGAAGGGATCTCTGAGGATGACAGAAAACTATATCCTCGTAGGTCTAAAGAAAAGAAGAAGGGATCTCTGAGGATGACAGAAAACTATATCCTCGTAGGTCTAAAGAAAAGAAGAAGGGATCTCTGAGGATGACAGAAAACTATATCCTCATAGGTCTAAAGAAAAGACGAAGGGATCTCTGAGGATGACAGAAAACTATATCCTCGTAGGTCTAAAGAAAAGAAGAAGGGATCTCTGAGGATGACAGAAAACTATATCCTCAGAGGGCTAAAGAAAAGAAGAAGGGATCTCTGAGGATGACAGAAAACTATATCCTCGTAGGTCTAAAGAAAAGAAGAAGGGATCTCTGAGGATGACAGAACTATATCCTCGTAGGTCTAAAGAAAAGAAGAAGGGATCTCTGAGGATGACAGAAAACTATATCCTCGTAGGTCTAAAGAAAAGAAGAAGGGATCTCTGAGGATGACAGAAAACTATATCCTCAGAGGGCTAAAGAAAAGAAGAAGGGATCTCTGAGGATGACAGAAAACTATATCCTCATAGGTCTAAAGAAAAGAAGAAGGGATCTCTGAGGATGACAGAAAACTATATCCTCGTAGGTCTAAAGAAAAGAAGAAGGGATCTCTGAGGATGACAGAAAACTATATCCTCGTAGGTCTAAAGAAAAGAAGAAGGGATCTCTGAGGATGACAGAAAACTATATCCTCGTAGGTCTAAAGAAAAGACGAAGGGATCTCTGAGGATGACAGAAAACTATATCCTCGTAGGTCTAAAGAAAAGAAGAAGGGATCTCTGAGGATGACAGAAAACTATATCCTCGTAGGTCTAAAGAAAAGAAGAAGGGATCTCTGAGGATGACAGAAAACTATATCCTCAGAGGGCTAAAGAAAAGAAGAAGGGATCTCTGAGGATGACAGAAAACTATATCCTCGTAGGTCTAAAGAAAAGAAGAAGGGATCTCTGAGGATGACAGAAAACTATATCCTCAGAGGGCTAAAGAAAAGAAGAAGGGATCTCTGAGGATGACAGAAAACTATATCCTCAGAGGGCTAAAGAAAAGAAAGAAGGGATCTCTGAGGATGACAGAAAACTATATCCTCGTAGGTCTAAAGAAAAGAAGAAGGGATCTCTGAGGATGACAGAAAACTATATCCTCAGAGGGCTAAAGAAAAGAAGAAGAAACATGCAATATGCCATTTTTGATGACAAAAGTGTGAAAGGAAAATATTAACTCAAGAGGCTTGATGGTTTCCCTGTAAAGCTTGTTATGCTGAGGCTCTGAATCGAAGAAAGAGTAGGGTGATTGTGTGTGTGTGTGTGTGTGTGTGTGTGTGTGTGTGTGTGTGTGTGTGTGTGTGTGTGAGGGACGGAGAGATGAAAAAAAAACCTGTGACAGTTTCAATCCCTTTCTCCTTAATCTACTAAGACTTATTTTTCACATATCAGAAAGAAGAGAGAAAAACGTCATCAAACACTCAAAGTCTGTTTTTATTCTCTTGGCCTGAATACAGTCACTACCAAGGAGGCTTTAATATTAGTCAGAAGATATTTTGTTTTTGAATATGTTTTCATTTGTTTTGTGGAACGACACAAAGCTGTGAGTGTTTGAGAAGACATTCATGTGATCTTCTCTATGTCCCTATGGTAAACTCAGCCAGGTCGAAATTGGACGTCTATCCATGTCCTGAGGACGTCAGGAAATGCCTTCATACTGGCCACTAGGGGCAACAGTGAGTGCTACAACCATGAAGTATTGTGGACATGACTTGTGGATGAGTGTAATCCTATGACTTTGGAAGGGTTGTGTGATTGATCCCAGCTGTTTTTTTCTAACTTTTTTCTAACTTTTTTCTAACTTTTTCTAACTTGATAACTAATAATCAGAATAGGTTCTCTTCTCCACCATTGAAGCCTGATAAAGCCTACCAAATCAAATCAAATCAAAAGTGTACTACCTTACACAGACAAGTGTAAATGGCCTGATAAATCCTACCAAATCAAATCAAAAGTGTACTACCTTACACACACACGTGTAAATGGCCTGATAAATCCTACCAAATCAAATCAAAAGTGTACTACCTTACACACACGAGTGTAAATGGCCTGATAAATCCTACCAAATCAAATCAAAAGTGTATTACCTTACACACACAAGTGTAAATGGCCTGATAAATCCTACCAAATCAAATCAAAAGTGTACTACATTACACACACACGTGTAAATGGCCTGATAAATGCTACCAAATCAAATCAAAAGTGTACTACCTTACACACACAAGTGTAAATGGCCTGATAAATCCTACCAAATCAAATCAAAGTGTACGACCTTACACACACGAGTCTAAATGGCCTGATAAATCCTACCAAATCAAATCAAAAGTGTACTACATTACACACACACACACGTGTAAATGGCCTGATAAATGCTACCAAATCAAATCAAAAGTGTACTACCTTACACACACGAGTGTAAATGGCCTGATAAATCCTACCAAATCAAATCAAAAGTGTACTACCTTACACACACGAGTGTAAATGGCCTGATAAATCCTACCAAATCAAATCAAAAGTGTACTACCTTACACACACGAGTGTAAATGGCCTGATAAATCCTACCAAATCAAATCAAAAGTGTACTACCTTACACACACGAGTGTAAATGGCCTGATAAATCCTACCAAATCAAATCAAAAGTGTACTACCTTACACACACGAGTGTAAATGGCCTGATAAATCCTACCAAATCAAATCAAAAGTCTACTACCTTACACACACACGTGTAAATGGCCTGATAAATCCTACCAAATCAAATCAAAAGTGTACTACCTTACACACACGAGTGTAAATGGCCTGATAAATCCTACCAAATCAAATCAAAAGTGTATTACCTTACACACACGAGTCTAAATGGCCTGATAAATCCTACCAAATCAAATCAAAAGTGTACTACATTACACACACACACGTGTAAATGGCCTGATAAATGCTACCAAATCAAATCAAAAGTGTACTACCTTACACACACGAGTGTAAATGGCCTGATAAATCCTACCAAATCAAATCAAAAGTGTACTACCTTACACAGAGAAGTGTAAATGGCCTGATAAATCCTACCAAATCAAATCAAAAGTGTACTACCTTACACACACACGTGTAAATGGCCTGATAAATCCTACCAAATCAAATCAAAGTGTACGACCTTACACACACGAGTGTAAATGGCCTGATAAATCCTACCAAATCAAATCAAAAGTGTACTACATTACACACACACGTGTAAATGGCCTGATAAATGCTACCAAATCAAATCAAAAGTGTACTACCTTACACACACAAGTGTAAATGGCCTGATAAATCCTACCAAATCAAATCAAAGTGTACGACCTTACACACACGAGTCTAAATGGCCTGATAAATCCTACCAAATCAAATCAAAAGTGTACTACATTACACACACACACACGTGTAAATGGCCTGATAAATGCTACCAAATCAAATCAAAAGTGTACTACCTTACACACACGAGTGTAAATGGCCTGATAAATCCTACCAAATCAAATCAAAAGTGTACTACCTTACACACACGAGTGTAAATGGCCTGATAAATCCTACCAAATCAAATCAAAAGTGTACTACCTTACACACACGAGTGTAAATGGCCTGATAAATCCTACCAAATCAAATCAAAAGTGTACTACCTTACACACACGAGTGTAAATGGCCTGATAAATCCTACCAAATCAAATCAAAAGTGTACTACCTTACACACACGAGTGTAAATGGCCTGATAAATCCTACCAAATCAAATCAAAAGTCTACTACCTTACACACACACGTGTAAATGGCCTGATAAATCCTACCAAATCAAATCAAAAGTGTACTACCTTACACACACGAGTGTAAATGGCCTGATAAATCCTACCAAATCAAATCAAAAGTGTATTACCTTACACACACGAGTCTAAATGGCCTGATAAATCCTACCAAATCAAATCAAAAGTGTACTACATTACACACACACACGTGTAAATGGCCTGATAAATGCTACCAAATCAAATCAAAAGTGTACTACCTTACACACACGAGTGTAAATGGCCTGATAAATCCTACCAAATCAAATCAAAAGTGTACTACCTTACACACACGAGTGTAAATGGCCTGATAAATCCTACCAAATCAAATCAAATCAAATCAAAGTGTACTACCTTACACACACGAGTGTAAATGGCCTGATAAATCCTACCAAATCAAATCAAAGTGTACTACCTTACACACACAAGTGTAAATGGCCTGATAAATGCTACCAAATCAAATCAAAGTGTACTACCTTACACACACAAGTGTAAATGGCCTGATAAATCAGAGAAAATACTTTCTCATGTTCTGAGATTTCTTTAGGTGCCTTTTGGCAAACTCCAAGTGGGCTGTCTTGTGCTTTTTACTGGGGAGTGGCTTCCATCTACCATAAAGGCCTGCTTGGTGGCGTGCTACAGAGATGATTGTCCTTCTGGAATGTTCTCCCATCTCCATCGAGGAACTCTGGAGCTCTGTCAGAGTGACCATCGGCTTCTTGGTCACCTCCCTGACCAAGGCCCTTTTCCCCAGATTGCTCAGTTTGGCCGGACGGCCAGCTCTAGGAAAAGTCTTGGTGGTTCCAAACTTTTTTTTAATGGAGGCCACTGTGTTCTTGGGGACCTTCAATGCTGCAGAAATGTGTTGGTATCCTTCCCCAGATCTGTGCCTCAACACAATCTTGTCTCGGAGCTCAACGGACAATTCCTTTTCACCTCATGGACTGGTTTTTGATCTGACATGCACTGTCAACTGTGCGACCAGATGTGTGCTTTTCAAAATCATGTCCAATCAATTGAATTTACCACAGGTGGACAATAAAGAATTCAACAACAAAATAGTAGTCTTCCACATTTATTAAAGTCATTGCCCCCACCCACAAGGTGTATAAACAACAACAATAAAATAAAATAAGACAATAGATACAAAAGAAAAACGTGAAGAACATAAATCAATCAACTCTAATTAGCACATGTAGGACAGCATGCACGTGTGTGTGTGCATGGACTTTGCAGATGTATTTCTCACATGTGCAGCACATAGTATTTGTTTTACAGTCCTTCTTTGGGGGGCAGAATTGGCATCTCCTCCTCTTGCCTGTCCCAGCTGCAGCCTCAGGTGGATCAGAACAAGATTCAGCCCCTTGAATAGCTTTCACAAGCGCTGTAGAGGCTGTGCGGGGGAGGCGCTCCCTTCTTTGAATGTGTGGGGTTACAAGTGCCTTTCCCAGCTGCTCCAGGAACACCCTCCTCTTGTTCCGCTTTAACAGGCACACAACTTCCTCCAGCTAAATCAAAACAAGACCGGGGTAGTTATTGTTGGAGCCAAAGTACGGAGAGAGATTCTGGCCGTACAGTTTAATTCACGGGCAATAAAGATAAAACCCCAGGTAAAAAACCTAGTTGTTATTTTAGATTCTGAACTCAATTTCAAATCACACATTAGGAATGTGATCAAAATGGCTTTTTACCACCTGAGGAACATTACCAAGGTGCGTCCGTTTCCCTCTCATGCTGATACAGAGAGACTCATCGCTTTTATTACAAGCAGGTTGACAGCTGTAGTGGTCTCCTGTCTGGTCTACCCAAGAAAGCCATCGGTCAACTGTAAAACATGCACAATGCTGCAGCTCGGGTACTGACCAAGACCAGACAGAGAGAATACATTACACCGGTTTTAAGGTCTTCTCACTGGCTACCTGTGAGTTTTAAAATGCAGTTTAAGATTCTTCTATTGTTTTTTAAATCAATCCATGATTGACTCAATACATGTCAGATATGCTTTTAAGTTATTTACCCAGTTGGTCCCTCATGTCCTCGGACTGAGAGGCATGGAGAGGCAGCCTTTAGTTACTGTGCCCCCAGCCTTTAGGTATAATGCTCCCAGCCTCTGGAATAGCTGCCAGAGAACCTGAGGGGGGCCAAGAGGCATGGAGAGGCAGCCTTTAGTTACTATGGCCCCATCCTTTAGTTACTGTGCCCCAGCCTTTAGTTACTATGCCCCCAGCCTTTAGTTACTATGCCCCCAGCCTTTAGGTATAATGCTCCCAGCCTCTGGAATAGCTGCCAGAGAACCTGAGGGGGGCCAAGAGGCATGGAGAGGCAGCCTTTAGTTACTATGGCCCGATCCTTTAGTTACTGTGCCCCCAGCCTTTAGTTACTATGCCCCCAGAATCAAATCAAATCAAATGTATTTATATAGCCCTTCGTACATCAGCTAATATCTCAAAGTGCTGTACAGAAACCCAGCCTAAAACCCCAAACAGCAAGCAATGCAGGTGTAGAAGCACGGTGGCTAGGAAAAACTCCCTAGAAAGCCCAAAAACAAGGAAGAAACCTAGAGTGGAACCAGGCTCTGTGGGGTGGCCAGTCCTCTTCTGGCTGTGCTGGGTGGAGATTATAACAGAACATGGTCAAGATGTTTCAAATGTTCATAAATGACCAGCATGGTCCAAATAATAATAATCACAGGCAGAACAGTTGAACACTGGAGCAGGCAGCACGGCCAGGTGTGGACTGGGGACAGCAAGGAGTCCATCATGCCAGGTGGGTCCCTGAGGCATGGTCCTAGGAGCTCAAGGTCCTCGTTTCTGAACAGTCTGTGGATCCAGCCTCCTGGAATAACCTGCCAGAGAACCTGAGGGGGGACCAAGAGGCATGGAGAGGGACAGCCTTTAGTTACTATCCTCGCCCCCATCCGTTTAGGTTGCTATGATGCCCCCATCCTTTAGTTACCTATGGCCCCCAGCCTTTAGGTTACTAGTGCCCCTAGCCTTTAGTTACTATGGCCCCTTCATCCTTTAGTTACTATAGCCCTAGCCCTTTAGTTACTATGGCCCCCATCTTTTACCATCCCCCAGCCTTTACTATGACCATAGCCTAGCCTTTAGTTATGCCCTCTTTAGGTACTAGCCCCTACAGCCTTTGTATAACTATGCCCCCACCATATTACTATCCCTTTAGTTACTATGACCTCGCCTGTTAGTTACTATGGCCCCCAGCCTTTAGTTCTATGCCCCCAGCCTTTAGTTACTATGCCCCTAGCCTTTAGTTACTATGCCCCTAGCCTTAGTTACTATGCCCCCATCCTTTAGTTACTATGCCCCATCCTTATAGTTACCATCCAGAATGAGTGTTAAACTATGCCCCCATCCTTTAGTTACTATGCCCCAGCCTTTAGTTACTATGCCCCAACCCTTAGTTACTATGCCAGCCTTTAGTTACTATGCCCCCAACCTTTAGTTACTATGCCAGCCTTTAGTTACTATGCCCCCATCCTTAGTTACTATGCCCCCATCCTTTAGTTACTATGCCCCCATCTGAACTTAACCCCACCTTTAGTTACTATGCCCAGCCTTTAGTTACTATGCCCCCAGCCTTTAGTTACCATCCAGAATGAGTGTCTGAACTTAAACCCTTACCTTAACCATCCAGAATGAGTGTCTAAACTTAACCCTTACCTTAACCATCCAGAATGAGTGTCTGAACTTAACCCTTAGTTAACCATCCAGAATGAGTGTCTGAACTTGCCCCCACCTTAACCATCCAGAATGAGTGTCTGAACTTAAACCTTACCTTAACCATCCAGAATGAGTGTCTGAACTTAACCTTACCTTAACCATCCAGATGAGTGTCTGAACTTAACCCTTACCTTAACCATCCAGAATGAGTGTCTGAACTTAACCTTACCTTAACCATCCAGAATGAGTGTCTGAACTTAACCTTACCTTAACATCCAGAATGAGTGTCTGAACTTAACCCTTACCTTAACCATCCAGAATGAGTGTCTGAACTTAACCCTTACCTTAACCATCCAGAATGAGTGTCTGAACTTAACCCTTACCTTAACCATCCAGAATGAGTGTCTAAACTTAACCCTTACCTTAACCATCCAGAATGAGTGTCTGAACTTAACCCTTACCTTAACCATCCAGAATGAGTGTCTAAACTTAACCCTTACCTTAACCATCCAGAATGAGTGTCTAAACTTAACCCTTACCTTAACCATCCAGAATGAGTGTCTGAACTTAACCCTTACCTTAACCATCCAGAATGAGTGTCTGAACTTAACCCTTACCTTAACCATCCAGAATGAGTGTCTAAACTTAACCCTTACCTTAACCATCCAGAATGAGTGTCTAAACTTAACCCTTACCTTAACCATCCAGAATGAGTGTCTAAACTTAACCCTTACCTTAACCATCCAGAATGAGTGTCTAAACTTAACCCTTACCTTAACCATCCAGAATGAGTGTCTAAACTTAACCCTTACCTTAACCATCCAGAATGAGTGTCTGAACTTAAACCCTTACCTTAACCATCCAGAATGAGTGTCTGAACTTAACCCTTACCTTAACCATCCAGAATGAGTGTCTAAACTTAACCCTTACCTTAACCATCCAGAATGAGTGTCTGAACTTAACCCTTACCTTAACCATCCAGAATGAGTGTCTGAACTTAACCCTTACCTTAACCATCCAGAATGAGTGTCTAAACTTAACCCTTACCTTAACCATCCAGAATGAGTGTCTGAACTTAACCCTTACCTTAACCATCCAGAATGAGTGTCTGAAACTTAACCCTTACCTTAACCATCCAGAATGAGTGTCTAAACTTAACCCTTACCTTAACCATCCAGAATGAGTGTCTGAACTTAAACCCTTACACTTAACCATCCAGAATGAGTGTCTGAACCTTAAACCCTTACCTTAACCATCCAGAATGAGTGTCTGAACTTAACCCTTACCTTAACCATTCCAGAATGAGTGTCTAAACTTAACCCTTACCTTAACCATCCAGAATGAGTGTCTGAACTTAAACCCTTACCTTAACCATCCAGAATGAGTGTCTGAACTTAAACCCTTACCTTAACCATCCAGAATGAGTGTCTAAACTTAACCCTTACCTTAACCATCCAGAATGAGTGTCTGAACTTAACCCTTACCTTAACCATCCAGAATGAGTGTCTGAACTTAACCCTTACCTTAACCATCCAGAATGAGTGTCTAACTTAACCCTTACCTTAACCATCCAGAATGAGTGTCTGAACTTAACCCTTACCTTAACCATCCAGAATGAGTGTCTGAACTTAAACCCTTACCTTAACCATCCAGAATGAGTGTTCTCAAACTTATAACCCTTACCTAACCATCAGAATGAGTGTCTGAACTTAACCCTTACCTTAAACATCCAGAATGAGTGTCTTCGAACTTAACCCTTATACCTTAACCATCCAGATGAGTGTCCTGAACTAAACCCTTACCTTAACCATCCAGAATGGAGTGTCTGAGCTTAACCCTTACCTTAACCATCGCAGAATGAGTGTCTGAAACGTAAACCCTTACCTTAACCATCCAGAATGAGTGTCTGAAACTTAAACCCTTACCTTACCATCCCAGAATGAGTGTCTGAAATTAACCCTTACCTTAACCATCCAGATGAGTGTCTGAACTTAACCCTTACCTTAACCATCCAGATGAGTGGTCTGAATCTAACCTTACCTTAACCATCCCAGAATGATGTGTCTGACTTAACCCTTACCTTAAACCATCCATAATGAGGTCTGAACTTAACCCTTACCTTAACCATCCAGATGAGTGTCTGAACTTAAACCCTTACCTTAACCATCCAGAATGAGTGTCTGAACTTAACCCTTACCTTAACCATCCAGAATGAGTGTCTGAACTTAACCCTTACCTTAACCATCCAGAATGAGTGTCTGAACTTAACCCTTACCTTAACCATCCAGAATGAGTGTCTGAACTTAACCCTTACCTTAACCATCCAGAATGAGTGTCTAAACTTAACCCTTACCTTAACCATCCAGAATGAGTGTCTGAACTTAAACCCTTACCTTAACCATCCCAGAATGAGTGTCTGAACTTAACCCTTACCTTAACCATCCAGAATGAGTGTCTGAAACTTAAACCCTTACCTTAACCATCCAGATGAGTTGTCTAAACTTAACCCTTACCTTAAACCATCCAGAATGAGTGTCTGAACTTAACCCTTACCTTAACCATCCAGAATGAGTGTCTGAACTTAACCCTTACCTTAACCATCCAGAATGAGTGTCTGAAACTTAACCCTACCTTAACCATCCAGAATGAGTGTCTGAACTTAACCCTTACCTTAACCATCCAGAATGAGTGTCTGAACTTAACCCTTACCTTAACCATCCAGAATGAGTGTCTGAACTTAAACCTTACCTTAACCATCCAGAATGAGTGTCTGAAACTTAAACCCTTACCTTAAACCATCCAGAATGAGTGTCTAAACTTAACCCTTACCTTAACCATCCAGAATGAGTGTCTAAACTTAAACCCTTACCTTAACCATCCAGAATGAGTGTCTGAACTTAACCCTTACCTTAACCATCCAGAATGAGTGTCTGAACTTAACCCTTACCTTAAACCATCCAGAATGAGTGTCTGAACTTAACCCTTACCTTAACCATCCAGAATGAGTGTCTGAACTTAACCCTTACCTTAACCATCCAGAATGAGTGTCTGAACTTAAACCCTTACCTTAACCATCCAGAATGAGTGTCTGAACTTAACCCTTACCTTAACCATCCAGAATGAGTGTCTGAACTTAAACCCTTACCTTAACCATCCAGAATGAGTGTCTGAACTTAACCCTTACCTTAACCATCCAGAATGAGTGTCTGAACTTAACCCTTACCTTAACCATCCAGAATGAGTGTCTGAACTTAACCCTTACCTTAACCATCCAGAATGAGTGTCTGAACTTAACCCTTACCTTAACCATCCAGAATGAGTGTCTGAACTTAACCCTTACCTTAACCATCCAGAATGAGTGTCTGAACTTAACCCTTACCTTAACCATCCAGAATGAGTGTCTGAACTTAACCCTTACCTTAACCATCCAGAATGAGTGTCTGAACTTAAACCCTTACCTTAACCATCCAGAATGAGTGTCTGAACTTAACCCTTACCTTAACCATCCAGAATGAGTGTCTAAACTTAACCCTTACCTTAACCATCCAGAATGAGTGTCTGAACTTAACCCTTACCTTAACCATCCAGAATGAGTGTCTGAACTTAACCCTTACCTTAACCATCCAGAATGAGTGTCTAAACTTAACCCTTACCTTAACATCCAGAATGAGTGTCTGAACTTAACCCTTACCTTAACCATCCAGAATGAGTGTCTGAACTTAACCCTTACCTTAACCATCCAGAATGAGTGTCTGAACTTAAACCCTTACCTTAACCATCCAGAATGAGTGTCTGAACTTAACCCTTACCTTAACCATCCAGAATGAGTGTCTAAACTTAACCCTTACCTTAACCATCCAGAATGAGTGTCTGAACTTAACCCCTTACCTTAACCATCCAGAATGAGTGTCTGAACTTAACCCTTACCTTAACCATCCAGAATGAGTGTCTGAACTTAACCCTTACCTTAACCATCCAGAATGAGTGTCTGAACTTAACCCTTACCTTAAACCATCCAGAATGAGTGTCTGAACTTAACCCTTACCTTAACCATCCAGAATGAGTGTCTGAACTTAACCCTTACCCTTAACCATCCAGAATGAGTGTCTGAACTTAACCCTTACCTAACCATCCAGAATGAGTGTCTGAACTTAACCCTTACCTTAACCATCCAGAATGAGTGTCTGAACTTAACCCTTACCTTAACCATCCAGAATGAGTGTCTAAACTTAACCCTTACCTTAACCATCCAGAATGAGTGTCTGAACTTAACCCTTACCTTAACCATCCAGAATGAGTGTCTGAACTTAACCCTTACCTTAACCATCCAGAATGAGTGTCTGAAACTTAACCCTTACCTTAACCATCCAGAATGAGTGTCTGAAACTTAACCCTTACCTTAACCATCCAGAATGAGTGTCTGAACTTAACCCTTACCTTAACCATCACAGAATGAGTGTCTGAACTACCCTTACCTTAACCATCCAGAATGAGGTCTAAACTTAACCCTTACCTTAACCATCCAGAATGAGTGTCTGAACTTAAACCCTTACCTTAACCATCCAGAATGAGTGTCTGAACTTAACCCTTACCTTAACCATCCAGAATGAGTGTCTAAACTTAACCCTTACCTTAACCATCCAGAATGAGTGTCTGAACTTAAAACCCTTACCTTAACCATCCAGAATGAGTGTCTGAACTTAACCCTTACCTTAACCATCCAGAATGAGTGTCTAAACTTAACCCTTACCTTAACCATCCAGAATGAGTGTCTAAACTTAACCCTTACCTTAACCATCCAGAATGAGTGTCTGAACTAACCCTTACCTAACCATCCAGAATGAGTGTCTGAAACTTAACCCTTACCTTAACCATCCAGAATGAGTGTCTGAACTTAACCCTTACCTTAACCATCCAGAATGAGTGTCTGAACTTAACCCTTACCTTAACCATCCAGAATGAGTGTCTGAACTTAACCCTTACCTTAACCATCCAGAATGAGTGTCTGAACTTAACCCTTACCTTAACCATCCAGAATGAGTGTCTGAACTTAACCCTTACCTTAACCATCCAGAATGAGTGTCTGAACTTAACCCTTACCTTAACCATCCAGAATGAGTGTCTGAACTTAACCCTTACCTTAACCATCCAGAATGAGTGTCTGAACTTAACCCTTACCTTAACCATCCAGAATGAGTGTCTGAACTTAAACCCTTACCTTAACCATCCAGAATGAGTGTCTGAACTTAACCCTTACCTTAAACCATCCAGAATGAGTGTCTAAACTTAACCCTTACCTTAACCATCCAGAATGAGTGTCTAAACTAACCCTTACTAACCATCCAGAATGCGTGTACCTTAACCATCCAGAATGAGTGTCTGAACTTAACCCTTACCTTAACCATCCAGAATGAGTGTCTGAACTTAACCCTTACCTTAACCATCCAGAATGAGTGTCTGAACTTAACCCTTACCTTAACCATCCAGAATGAGTGTCTGAACTTAAACCCTTACCTTAACCATCCAGAATGAGTGTCTGAACTTAAACCTTACCTAACCATCCAGATGAGTGTCTAACTTAAACCCTTACCTTAACCATCCAGAATGAGTGTCTGAACTTAAACCCTTACCTTAACCATCCAGAATGAGTGTCTGAACTTAAACCCTTACCTTAACCATCCAGAATGAGTGTCTGAAATTAACCTTACCTTAACCATCCAGAATGAGTGTCTGAACTTAACCTTACCTTAACCATCCAGAATGAGTGTCTAAACTTAACCCTTACCTTAACCATCCAGAATGAGTGTCTGAACTTAAACCTTACCTTAACCATCCAGAATGAGTGTCTAAACTTAACCCTTACCTTAACCATCCAGAATGAGTGTCTAAACTTAACCCTTACCTTAACCATCCAGAATGAGTGTCTGAACTTAACCCTTACCTTAACCATCCAGAATGAGTGTCTGAACTTAACCCTTACCTTAACCATCCAGAATGAGTGTCTGAAACTTAAACCCTTACCTTAACCATCCAGAATGAGTGTCTGAACTTAACCCTTACCTTAACCATCCAGAATGAGTGTCTGAAACTTAACCCTTACCTTAACCATCCAGAATGAGTGTCTGAACTTAACCCTTACCTTAACCATCCAGAATGAGTGTCTGAACTTAACCCTTACCTTAACCATCCAGAATGAGTGTCTAACTTAACCCTTACCTTAACCATCCAGAATGAGTGTCTGAACTTAACCCTTACCTTAACCATCCAGAATGAGTGTCTGAACTTAACCCTTACCTTAACCATCCAGAATGAGTGTCTGAACTTAAACCCTTACCTTAACCATCCAGAATGAGTGTCTGAACTTAACCCTTACCTTAACCATCCAGAATGAGTGTCTGAACTAACCCTTACCTTAACCATCCAGAATGAGTGTCTAAACTTAACCCTTACCTTAACCATCCAGAATGAGTGTCTGAACTTAACCCTTACCTTAACCATCCAGAATGAGTGTCTGAACTTAACCCTTACCTTAACCATCCAGAATGAGTGTCTGAACTTAACCCTTACCTTAACCATCCAGAATGAGTGTCTGAAACTTAACCCTTACCTTAACCATCCAGAATGAGTGTCTGAACTTAACCCTTACCTTAACCATCCAGAATGAGTGTCTAAACTTAACCCTTACCTTAACCATCCAGAATGAGTGTCTGAACTTAACCCTTACCTTAACCATCCAGAATGAGTGTCTGAACTTAACCCTTACCTTAACATCCAGAATGAGTGTCTGAACTTAACCCTTACCTTAACCATCCAGAATGAGTGTCTGAACTTAACCCTTACCTTAACCATCCAGAATGAGTGTCTGAACTTAAACCCTTACCTTAACCATCCAGAATGAGTGTCTGAACTTAACCCTTACCTTAACCATCCAGAATGAGTGTCTGAACTTAACCCTTACCCTTAACCATCCAGAATGAGTGTCTGAACTTAACCCTTACCTTAAACCATCCCAGAATGAGTGTCTGAACTTAAACCTTACCTTAACCATCCAGAATGAGTGTCTAAACTAACCCTTACCTTAACCATCCAGAATGAGTGTCTAAACTTAACCCTTACCTTAACCATCCAGAATGAGTGTCTGAACTTAACCCTTACCTTAACCATCCAGAATGAGTGTCTGAACTTAAACCCTTACCTTAACCATCCAGAATGAGTGTCTGAACTTAACCCTTACCTTAACCATCCAGAATGAGTGTCTGAACTTAACCCTTACCTTAACCATCCAGAATGAGTGTCTGAACTTAACCCTTACCTTAACCATCCAGAATGAGTGTCTAAACTTAACCCTTACCTTAAACCATCCAGAATGAGTGGTCTGAACTTAAACCTTACCTTAACCATCCAGAATGAGTGTCTAACTAACCCTTACCTTAACCATCCAGAATGAGTGTCTAAACTTAACCCTTACCTTAACCATCCAGAATGAGTGTCTGAACTTAACCTTACCTTAACCATCCAGAATGAGTGTCTAACTTAACCCTTACCTTAACCATCCAGAATGAGTGTCTGAACTTAACCCTTACCTTAACCATCCAGAATGAGTGTCTGAACTTAACCCTACCTTAACCATCCAGAATGAGTGTCTGAACTTAAACCCTACCTTAACCATCCAGAATGAGTGTCTGAACTTAACCCTTACCTTAACCATCCAGAATGGAGTGTCTAAACTTAACCCTTACCTTAACCATCCAGAATGAGTGTCTGAACTTAACCCTTACCTTAACCATCCAGAATGAGGTGTCTGAACTTAACCCTACCTTAACCATCCAGAATGAGTGTCTGAACTTAACCCTTACCTTAACCATCCAGAATGAGTGCTGAACTTAACCCTTACCGTTAACCATCCAGAATGAGTGTCTGAACTTAACCCTTACCTTAACCATCCAGAATGAGTGTTAAACTTAACCCTTACCTTAACCATCCAGAATGAGTGTCTGAACTTAACCCTTACCTTAACCATCCAGAATGAGTGTCTAACTTAACCCTTACCTTAACCATCCAGAATGAGTGTCTGAACTTAACCCTTACCTTAAACCATCCAGAATGATGTCTGAAACTTAACCCTTACCTTAACCATCCAGAATGAGTGTCTGAACTTAAACCCTTACCTTAACCATCCAGAATGAGTGTCTGAACTTAACCCTTACCTTAACCATCCAGAATGAGTGTCGAAACTAACCCTTACCTTAACCATCCAGAATGAGTGTCTAAACTTAACCCTTACCTTAACCATCCAGAATGCTGTCTGAAACTTAACCCTTACCTTAACCATCCAGAATGAAGTGTCTGAAACTTAACCCTTACCTTAACCATCCAGAATGAGTGTCTGAACTTAACCCTTACCTTAACCATCCAGAATGAGTGTCTGAACTTAACCCTTACCTTAACCATCCAGAATGAGTGTCTGAACTTAACCCTTACCTTAACATCCAGAATGAGTTCTGAAACTTAACCCTTACCTTAACCATCCAGAATGAGTGTCTAACTTAAACCTACCTTAACCATCCAGAATGAGTGTCTAAACTTAACCGACCTTAACCACAGAATGAGTGTCTGAACTTAAACCCTTACCTTAACCATCCAGAATGAGTGTCTAACTAACCCTTACCTTAACCATCCAGAATGAGTGTCTAAACTTACCCTTACCTTAACCATCCAGAATGAGTGTCTGAACTTAACCCTTACCTTAACCATCCAGAATGAGTGTCTGAAACTTAAACCCTTACCTTAACATCCAGAATGAGTGTCTGAACTTAACCCTTACCTTAACCATCCAGAATTGAGGTCGAACTAACCTTACCTAACCATCCAGAATGAGTGTCTTAAACTTACCTTACCTTAAACCATCCAGAATGAGTGTCTGAACTTAAACCTTACCTTAACCATCCAGAATGAGTGTCTGAACTGAACCCTTACCTTAACCATCCAGAATGAGTGTCTAGAACTTAACCCTTACCTAACCATCCAGAATGAGTGTCTGAACTTAAACCCTTACCTTAACCATCCAGAATGAGTGTCTGAACTTAAACCCTTACCTTAACCATCCAGAATGAGTGTCTGAAATTAACCCTTACCTTAACCATCCAGAATGAGTGTCTGAACTTAACCCTTACCTTAACCTCCAGAATGAGTGTCTGAACTTAACCCTTACCCTTAACCATCCAGAATGAGTGTCTGAACTTAACCCTTACCTTAACCATCAGAATGAGTGTCTGAACTTAACCCTTACCTTAACCATCCAGAATGAGTGTCTGAACTTAACCCTTACCTAACCATCCAGAATGAGTGTCTGAAACTTAACCCTTACCTTAACCATCCAGAATGAGTGTCTGAACTTAACCCTTACCTTAACCATCCAGAATGAGTGTCTGAACTTAACCCTTACCTTAACCATCCAGAATGAGTGTCTGAACTTAACCCTTACCTTAACCATCCAGAATGAGTGTCTGAACTTAACCCTTACCTTAACCATCCAGAATGAGTGTCTGAACTTAACCCTTACCTTAACCATCCAGAATGAGTGTCTGAACTTAAACCCTTACCTTAACCATCCAGAATGAGTGTCTAACTTAACCCTTACCTTAACCATCCAGAATGAGTGTCTGAACTTAACCCTTACCTTAACCATCCAGAATGAGTGTCTGAACTTAACCCTTACCTTAACCATCCAGAATGAGTGTCTGAACTTAACCCTTACCTTAACCATCCAGAATGAGTGTCTGAAACTTAACCCTTACCTTAACCATCCAGAATGAGTGTCTAACTTAACCCTTACCTTAACATCCAGAATGAGTGTCTGAACTTAACCCTTACCTTAACCATCCAGAATGAGTGTCTGAACTTAACCCTTACCTTAACCATCCAGAATGAGTGTCTGAACTTAACCTTACCTTAACCCATCCAGAATGAGTGTCTAAACTTAACCCTTACCTTAACCATCCAGAATGAGTGTCTGAACTTAACCCTTACCTTAACCATCCAGAATGAGTGTCTGAACTTAACCCTTACCTTAACCATCCAGAATGAGTGGTCTGAACTTAACCCTTACCTTAACCATCCAGAATGAGTGTCGAACTTAACCCTTACCTTAACCATCCAGAATGAGTGTCTGAACTTAACCCTTACCTTAACCATCCAGAATGAGTGTCTGAACTTAACCCTTACCTTAACCATCCAGAATGAGTGTCTGAAACTTAACCCTTACCTTAACCATCCAGAATGAGTGTCTGAACTTAAACCCTTACCTTAACCATCCAGAATGAGTGTCTGAACTTAACCTACCTTAACCATCCAGAATGAGTGTCTGAACTTAACCCTTACCTTAACCATTCCAGAATGAGTGTCTGAACTTAAACCCTTACCTTAAACCATCCAGAATGAGTGTCTAACTTAACCCTTACCCTTAACCATCCAGAATGAGTGTCTAAACTTAACCCTTACCTTAACCATCCAGATGAGTGTCTGACTTACCCTTACCTTAACCATCCAGAATGAGTGTCTGAAACTTAACCCTTACCTTAACCATCCAGAATGAGTGTCTAAACTTAACCCTTACCTTAACCATCCAGAATGAGTGTCTGAACTTAACCCTTACCTTAACCATCCAGAATGAGTGTCTGAACTTAACCCTTACCTTAACCATCCAGAATGAGTGTCTGAACTTAAACCCTTACCTTAACCATCCAGAATGAGTGTCTGAACTTAACCCTTACCTTAACCATCCAGAATGAGTGTCTGAACTTAACCCTTACCTTAACCATCCAGAATGAGTGGTCTGAACTTAACCTTACCTTAACCATCCAGAATGAGTGTCTAAACTTAAACCTTACCTTAACCATCCAGAATGAGTGTCTAAACTTAACCCTTACCTTAACCATCCAGAATGAGTGTCTAAACTTAACCCTTACCTTAACCATCCAGAATGAGTGTCTAAACTTAACCCTTACCTTAACCATCCAGAATGAGTGTCTGAAACTTAACCCTACCTTAACCATCCAGAATGAGTGTCTGAACTTAACCCTTACCTTAACCATCCAGAATGAGTGTCTGAACTTAACCCTTACCTTAACCATCCAGAATGAGTGTCTGAACTTAACCCTTACCTAACCATCCAGAATGAGTGTCTGAACTTAACCCTTACCTTAACCATCCAGAATGAGTGTCTGAACTTAACCCTTACCCCTTTAACCATCCAGAATGAGTGTCTGAACTTAACCCTTACCTTAAACCATCCAGAATGAGTGTCTGAACTTAACCCTTACCTTAACCATCCAGAATGAGTGTCTGAACTTAACCCTTTACCTTAACCATCCAGAATGAGTGTCTGAACTTAACCCTTACCTTAACCATCCAGAATGAGTGTCTGAACTTAACCCTTACCTTAACCATCCAGAATGAGTGTCTGAACTTAACCCTTACCTAACCATCCAGAATGAGTGTCGTGAAACTAACCCTTACCTTAACCATCCAGAATGAGTGTCCTAAACTTAACCCTTACCTTAAGGCCAATCACAGAATGAGTGTCTGAACTTAACCCTTACCTTAACCATCCAGAATGAGTGTCTGAACTTAACCCTTACCTTAACCATCCAGAATGAGTGTCTGAAACTTAACCCTTACCTTAACCATCCAGAATGAGTGTCTGAACTTAACCCTTACCTTAACCATCCAGAATGAGGTGTCTGAACTTAACCCTTACCTTAACCATCCAGAATGAGTGTCTAAACTTAACCCTTACCTTAACCATCCAGAATGAGTGTCTGAACTTAACCCTACCTTAACCATCCAGAATGAGTGTCTGAACTTAACCCTTACCTTAACCATCCAGAATGAGTGTCTGAACTTAACCCTTACCTTAACCATCCAGAATGAGTGTCTGAACTTAAACCCTTACCTTAACCATCCAGAATGAGTGTCTAAACTTAACCCTTACCTTAACCATCCAGAATGAGTGTCTGAACTTAAACCCTTACCTTAACCATCCAGAATGAGTGTCTGAACTTAACCCTTACCTTAACCATCCAGAATGAGTGTCTGAAACTTAACCCTTACCTTTAACCATCCAGAATGATGTCTAACTTAACCCTTACCTTAACCATCCAGAATGAGTGTCTGAACTTAACCCTTACCTTAACCATCCAGAATGAGTGTCTGAACTTAACCCTTACCTTAACCATCCAGAATGAGTGTCTGAAACTTAACCCTTACCTTAACCATCCAGAATGAGTGTCTGAACTTAACCCTTACCTTAACCATCCAGAATGAGTGTCTGAACTTAAACCCTTACCTTAACCATCCAGAATGAGTGTCTGAACTTAACCCTTACCTTAACCATCCAGAATGAGTGTCTAAACTTAACCCTTACCTTAACCATCCAGAATGAGTGTCTGAACTTAACCCTTACCTTAACCATCCAGAATGAGTGTCTGAACTTAAACCTTACCTTAACCATCCAGAATGAGTGTCTGAAATTAACCCTTACCTTAACCATCCAGAATGAGTGTCTAACTTAACCTTACCTTAACCATCCAGAATGAGTGTCTAACTTAAACCCTTACCTTAACCATCCAGAATGAGTGTCTGAACTTACCCTTACCTTAACCATCCAGAATGAGTGTTCTGGAACTTAACCCTTACCTTAACCATCCAGAATGAGTGTCTGGAACTTAACCCTTACCTTAACCATCCAGAATGAGTGTCTGAACTTAACCCTTACCTTAACCATCCAGAATGAGTGTCTGAACTTAACCCTTACCTTAACCATCCAGAATGAGTGTCTGAACTTAACCCTTACCTTAACCATCCAGAATGAGTGTCTGAACTTAACCCTTACCTTAACCATCCAGAATGAGTGTCTGAACTTAACCCTTACCTTAACCATCCAGAATGAGTGTCTGAACTTAAACCCTTACCTTAACCATCCAGAATGAGTGTCTGAACTTAACCCTTACCTTAACCATCCAGAATGAGTGTCTGAACTTAACCCTTACCTTAACCATCCAGAATGAGTGTCTGAACTTAACCCTTACCTTAACCATCCAGAATGAGTGTCTGAACTTAACCCTTACCTTTAACCATCCAGAATGAGTGTCTGAACTTAACCCTTACCTTAACCATCCAGAATGAGTGTCTGAACTTAACCCTTACCTTAACCATCCAGAATGAGTGTCTAAACTTAACCTTACCTTAACCATCCAGAATGAGTGTCTGAACTTAACCCTTACCTTAACCATCCAGAATGAGTGTCTGAACTTAACCCTTACCTTAACCATCCAGAATGAGTGTCTGAACTTAACCCTTACCTTAACCATCCAGAATGAGTGTCTGAACTTAACCCTTACCTTAACCATCCAGAATGAGTGTCTGAACTTAAACCTTACCTTAACCATCCAGAATGAGTGTCTAAACTTAACCCTTACCTTAACCATCCAGAATGAGTGTCTAAACTTAACCCTTACCTTAACCATCCAGAATGAGTGTCTAAACTTAACCCTTACCTTAACCATCCAGAATGAGTGTCTGAACTTAACCCTTACCTTAACCATCCAGAATGAGTGTCTGAACTTAACCCTTACCTTAACCATCCAGAATGAGTGTCTGAACTTAACCCTTACCTTAACCATCCAGAATGAGTGTCTGAACTTAACCCTTACCTTAACCATCCAGAATGAGTGTCTGAACTTAACCCTTACCTTAACCATCCAGAATGAGTGTCTGAACTTAACCCTTACCTTAACCATCCAGAATGAGTGTCTGAACTTAACCCTTACCTTAACCATCCAGAATGAGTGTCTGAACTTAACCCTTACCTTAACCATCCAGAATGAGTGTCTGAACTTAACCCTTACCTTAACCATCCAGAATGAGTGTCTGAACTTAACCCTTACCTTAACCATCCAGAATGAGTGTCTGAACTTAACCCTTACCTTAACCATCCAGAATGAGTGTCTGAACTTAACCCTTACCTTAACCATCCAGAATGAGTGTCTGAACTTAACCCTTACCTTAACCATCCAGAATGAGTGTCTGAACTTAACCCTTACCTTAACCATCCAGAATGAGTGTCTGAACTTAACCCTTACCTTAACCATCCAGAATGAGTGTCTGAACTTAACCCTTACCTTAACCATCCAGAATGAGTGTCTGAACTTAACCCTTACCTTAACCATCCAGAATGAGTGTCTGAACTTAACCCTTACCTTAACCATCCAGAATGAGTGTCTGAACTTAACCCTTACCTTAACCATCCAGAATGAGTGTCTGAACTTAACCCTTACCTTAACCATCCAGAATGAGTGTCTGAACTTAACCCTTACCTTAACCATCCAGAATGAGTGTCTGAACTTAACCCTTACCTTAACCATCCAGAATGAGTGTCTGAACTTAACCCTTACCTTAACCATCCAGAATGAGTGTCTGAACTTAACCCTTACCTTAACCATCCAGAATGAGTGTCTGAACTTAACCCTTACCTTAACCATCCAGAATGAGTGTCTGAACTTAACCCTTACCTTAACCATCCAGAATGAGTGTCTGAACTTAACCCTTACCTTAACCATCCAGAATGAGTGTCTGAACTTAACCCTTACCTTAACCATCCAGAATGAGTGTCTGAACTTAACCCTTACCTTAACCATCCAGAATGAGTGTCTGAACTTAACCCTTACCTTAACCATCCAGAATGAGTGTCTGAACTTAACCCTTACCTTAACCATCCAGAATGAGTGTCTGAACTTAACCCTTACCTTAACCATCCAGAATGAGTGTCTGAACTTAACCCTTACCTTAACCATCCAGAATGAGTGTCTGAACTTAACCCTTACCTTAACCATCCAGAATGAGTGTCTGAACTTAACCCTTACCTTAACCATCCAGAATGAGTGTCTGAACTTAACCCTTACCTTAACCATCCAGAATGAGTGTCTGAACTTAACCCTTACCTTAACCATCCAGAATGAGTGTCTGAACTTAACCCTTACCTTAACCATCCAGAATGAGTGTCTGAACTTAACCCTTACCTTAACCATCCAGAATGAGTGTCTGAACTTAACCCTTACCTTAACCATCCAGAATGAGTGTCTGAACTTAACCCTTACCTTAACCATCCAGAATGAGTGTCTGAACTTAACCCTTACCTTAACCATCCAGAATGAGTGTCTGAACTTAACCCTTACCTTAACCATCCAGAATGAGTGTCTGAACTTAACCCTTACCTTAACCATCCAGAATGAGTGTCTGAACTTAACCCTTACCTTAACCATCCAGAATGAGTGTCTGAACTTAACCCTTACCTTAACCATCCAGAATGAGTGTCTGAACTTAACCCTTACCTTAACCATCCAGAATGAGTGTCTGAACTTAACCCTTACCTTAACCATCCAGAATGAGTGTCTGAACTTAACCCTTACCTTAACCATCCAGAATGAGTGTCTGAACTTAACCCTTACCTTAACCATCCAGAATGAGTGTCTGAACTTAACCCTTACCTTAACCATCCAGAATGAGTGTCTGAACTTAACCCTTACCTTAACCATCCAGAATGAGTGTCTGAACTTAACCCTTACCTTAACCATCCAGAATGAGTGTCTGAACTTAACCCTTACCTTAACCATCCAGAATGAGTGTCTGAACTTAACCCTTACCTTAACCATCCAGAATGAGTGTCTGAACTTAACCCTTACCTTAACCATCCAGAATGAGTGTCTGAACTTAACCCTTACCTTAACCATCCAGAATGAGTGTCTGAACTTAACCCTTACCTTAACCATCCAGAATGAGTGTCTGAACTTAACCCTTACCTAACCATCCAGAATGAGTGTCTGAACTTAACCCTTACCTTAACCATCCAGAATGAGTGTCTTGAACTTAACCCTTACCTTAACCATCCAGAATGAGTGTCTGAACTTAACCCTTACCTTAACCATCCAGGAATGAGTGTCTGAACTTAACCCTTACCTTAACCATCCAGAATGAGTGTCTGAAACTTAACCCTTACCTTAACCATCCAGAATGAGTGTCTGAACTTAACCCTTACCTTAACCATCCAGAATGAGTGTCTAAACTTAACCCTTACCTTAACCATCCAGAATGGAGTGTCTAAACTTAACCCTTACCTTAACCATCCAGAATGAGTGTCTGAACTTAACCCTTACCTTAACCATCCAGAATGAGTGTCTAAACTTAACCCTTACCTTAACCATCCAGAATGAGTGTCTGAAACTTAACCCTTACCTTAACCATCCAGAATGAGTGTCTGAACTTAAACCCTTACCTTAACCATCCAGAGATGAGTGTCTGAACTTAACCTTACCTTAACCATCCAGAATGAGTGTCTGAACTTAACCCTACCTTAACCATCCAGAATGAGTGTCTGAACTTAACCCTTACCTTAACCATCCAGAATGAGTGTCTGAACTTAAACCCTTACCTTAACCATCCAGAATGAGTGTCTGAACTTAACCCTTACCTTAACCATCCAGAATGAGTGTCTGAACTAACCCTTACCTTAACCATCCAGAATGAGTGTCTGACTACCTACCTTAACCATCCAGAATGAGTGTCTGAACTTAACCCTTACCTTAACCATCCAGAATGAGTGTCTGAACTTAAACCCTTACCTTAAACCATCCAGAATGGAGTGTCTGAACTTAACCCTTACCTTAACCATCCAGAATGAGTGTCTGAACTTAACCCTTACCTTAACCATCCAGAATGAGTGTCTGAACTTAACCCTTACCTTAACCATCCAGAATGAGTGTCTGAACTTAACCCTTACCTTAACCATCCAGAATGAGTGTCTGAACTTAACCCTTACCTTAAACCATCCAGAATGAGTGTCTGAACTTAACCCTTACCTTAACCATCCAGAATGAGTGTCTAAACTTAACCCTTACCTTAACCATCCAGAATGAGTGTCTGAACTTAAACCCTTACCTTAACCATCCAGAATGAGTGTCTGAACTTAAACCCTTACCTTAACCATCCAGAATGAGTGTCTAACTTAACCCTTACCTTAACCAGTCCAGAATGAGTTGTCTGAAACGTAACCCTTAGCCCTTAACCATCCAGGAATGAGTGGCTAAACGTAACCCTTACCTTGTAACCATCCAGAATGATGTGTCTGAAATTGAACCCTTACCTTAACCATACCAGAAATGAGTGTCTGAACTTAACCCATCTACCTTACCATCCAGAATCGAGTGTCTGAACGTTAACCCTACCCTTAACCATCCCAGAATGAGTGTCTGAACTTAACCCTTACCTAAACCATCCAAGAGATGAGTGTCTGAACTTAACCCTTTACCTTAACCATCCCAGAATGAGTGTACTGAACTTAAACCCTTACCTTAACCATCCAGAATGAGTGGCTAACTTTAACCCTTACCCTTAACCATCCAGAATGAGTGTCTGAAACTTAACCCCTACCATAACCAGCCAGAATGAGTGTCTGAACTTAACCCTTACCTTAACCATCCAGAATGAGTGTCTGAACTTAACCCTTACCTTAACCATCCAGAATGAGTGTCTAAACTTAACCCTTACCTAACCATCCAGAATGAGTGTCTGAACTTAAACCCTTACCTTAACCATCAAATGAGGTCTGAACTTAACCCTTACCTTAACCATCCAGAATGAGTGTCTGAACTTAACCCCTTACCTTAACCATCCAGAATGAGTGTTCCTGAACTTAACCCTTACCTTAACCATCCAGAATGAGTGTCTGAACTTAACCCTTACCTTAACCATCCAGAATGAGTGTCTAACTTAACCCTTACCTTAACCATCCAGAATGAGTGTCTGAACTTAAACCCTTACCTTAACCATCCAGAATGGAGTGTCTTAAACTTAACCCTTACCTTAACCATCCCAGAATGAGTGTCTGAAACTTAACCCTTACCTTAACCATCCAGAATGAGTGTCTGAACTTAACCTTACCTTAACCATCCAAAATGAGTGTCTGAACTTCACCCTTACCTTAACAGCCAAATAGTGTCTGAACTAAACCCTTACCTAACCATCCAGAATGAGTGTCTGAACTTAAACCCTTACCTTAACCATCCAGAATGAGTGTCTAATTAACCCTTACCTTAACCATCCCAGAATGAGTGTCTAGAACTTAACCCTTACCTAACCATCCAGAATGAGGTCTGAACTTAACCCTTACCTTAACCATCCAGAATGAGTGTCTGAACTTAACCCTTACCTTAACCATCCAGAATGAGTGTCTGAACTTAACCCTTACCTTAACCATCCAGAATGAGTGTCTGAACTTAAACCCTTACCTTAACCATCCAGAATGAGTGTCTGAACTTAAACCCTTACCTTAACCATCCAGAATGAGTGTCTGAAACTTAACCCTTACATAAACCATCCAGAATGAGTGTCTGAACTTAACCCTACCTAACCATCCAGAATGAGTGTCTGAACTTAACCCTTACCTTAAACCACCAGAATGGTGTCTGAACTTAACCCTACCTTAACCATCCAGAATGAGGTGTCTGAACTTAACCCTTACCTTAACCATCCAGAATGAGTGTCTGAACTTAACCCTTACCTTAACCATCCAGAATGAGTGTCTGAACTTAACCCTTACCTTAACCATCCAGAATGAGTGTCTGAACTTAACCCTTACCTTAACCATCCAGAATGAGTGTCTGAACTTAACCCTTACCTTAACCATCCAGAATGAGTGTCTGAACTTAACCCTTACCTTAACCATCCAGAATGAGTGTCTGAAACTTAAACCCTTTACCTTAACCATCCAGAATGAGTGTCTGAACTTAACCCTTACCTTAACCATCCAGAATGAGTGTCTGAACTTAACCCTTACCTTAACCATCCAGAATGAGTGTCTGAACTTAACCTACTTAACCATCCGAATGAGTGTCTGGACCATTAACCCTACCTTACCATCCAGAATGAGTGTCTGAACTTAACCCTTACCTTAACCATCCAGAATGAGTGTCTGAAACTTAACCCTTACCTTAACCATCCAGAATGAGTGTCTGAACTTAAACCCTTACCTTAACCATCCAGAATGAGTGTCTGAACTTAACCCTTACCTTAACCATCCAGAAGAGTGTCTGAAACTTAACCCTTACCTTAACCATCCAGAATGAGTGTCTGAACTTAACCCTTACCTTAACCATCCAGAATGAGTGTCTGAACTTAACCCTTACCTTAACCATCCAGAATGAGGTGTCTGAACTTAACCCTTACTAACCATCCAGAATGAGTGTCTGAACTTAACCCTTACCTTAACCATCCAGAATGAGTGCTGAACTTAACCCTTACCTTAACCATCCAGAATGAGTGTCTGAACTTAACCCTTACCTTAACCATCCAGAATGAAGTGTCTGAACTTAACCCTTACCTTAACCATCCAGAATGAGTGTCTGAACTTAACCCTTACCTTAACCATCCAGAATGAGTGTCTGAACTTAACCTTACCTTAACCATCCAGAATGAGTGTCTGAACTAACCCTTACCTTAACCATCCAGAATGAGTGTCTGAACTTAACCCTTACCATTAACCATCCAGAATGAGTGTCTGAACTTAACCCTTACCTTAACCCTCCAGAATGATGGTCTGAACTTAACCCTTACCTTAACCATCCAGAATGAGTGTCTGAACTTAAACCCTTACCTTAACCATCCAGAATTGAGTGTCTGAACTTAACCCTTACCTTAACCATCCAGAATTGAGTGTCTGAACTTAACCCTTACCTTAAACCATCCAGAATGAGTGTCTGAACTTAACCCTTACCTTAACCATCCAGAATGAGTGTCTAAACTTAACCCTTACCTTAACCATCCAGAATGAGTGTCTGAACTTAAACCCTTACCTTAACCATCCAGAATGAGTGTCTGAACTTAACCCTTACCTTAACCATCCAGAATGAGTGTCTGAACTTAACCCTTACCTTAACCATCCAGAATGAGTGTCTGAACTTAAACCTTACCTTAACCATCCAGAATGAGTGTCTGAACTTAACCCTTACCTTAACCATCCAGAATGAGTGTCTGAACTTAACCCTTACCTTAACCATCCAGAATGAGTGTCTGAACTTAACCCTTACCTTAACCATCCAGAATGAGTGTCTGAACTTAACCCTTACCTTAACCATCCAGAATGAGTGTCTGAACTTAACCCTTACCTTAACCATCCAGAATGAGTGTCTGAACTTAACCCTTACCTTAACCATCCAGAATGAGTGTCTGAACTTAACCCTTACCTTAACCATCCAGAATGAGTGTCTGAACTTAACCCTTACCTTAACCATCCAGAATGAGTGTCTGAAACTTAAACCCTTACCTTAACCATCCAGAATGAGTGTCTGAACTTAACCCTTACCTTAACCATCCAGAATGAGTGTGCTAAACTTAACCCTTACCTTAAGCCATCCAGAATGAGTGTCTGAACTTAACCCTTACCTTAACCATCCAGAATGAGTGTCTGAACTTAACCTTACCTTAACCATCCAGAATGAGTGTCTAAATTAACCCTTACCTTAACCATCCAGAATGAGTGTCTTGAACTTAACCCTTACCTTAACCATCCAGAATGAGTGTCTGAACTTAACCCTTACCTTAAACCATTCCAGAATGAGGTCTAAACTTAACCCTTACCTTAACCATCCAGAATGAGTGTTCTGAACTTTAACCCTTACCTTACCCTTACCTTAACCATCCAGAATGAGTGTCTGAACTTAACCCTTACCTTAACCATCCAGAATGAGTGTCTGAACTTAACCCTTACCTTAACCATCCAGAATGAGTGTCTAACTAACCCTTACCTTAACCATCCAGAATGAGTGTCTAACTTAACCCTTACCTTAACCATCCAGAATGAGTGTCTGAACTTAACCCTTACCTTAACCATCCAGAATGAGTGTCTGAACTTAAACCTTACCTTAACCATCCAGAATGAGTGTCTAAACTTAACCCTTACCTTAACCATCCAGAATGAGTGTCTAAACTTAACCCTTACCTTAACCATCCAGAATGAGTGTCTGAACTTAACCCTTACCTTAACCATCCAGAATGAGTGTCTAAACTTAACCCTTACCTTAACCATCCAGAATGAGTGTCTAAACTTAACCCTTACCTTAACCATCCAGAATGAGTGTCTGAACTTAACCCTTACCTTAACCATCCAGAATGAGTGTCTGAACTTAACCCTTACCTTAACCATCCAGAATGAGTGTCTGAAACTTAACCCTTACCTTAACCATCCAGAATGAGTGTCTAAACTTAACCCTTACCTTAACCATCCAGAATGAGTGTCTGAACTTAACCCTTACCTTAACCATCCAGAATGAGTGTCTGAACTTAAACCTTACCTTAACCATCCAGAATGAGTGTCTGAACTTAACCCTTACCTTAACCATCCAGAATGAGTGTCTGAACTTAACCCTTACCTTAACCATCCAGAATGAGTGTCTGAACTTAAACCCTTACCTTAACCATCCAGAATGAGTGTCTGAACTTAAACCTTACCTTAACCATCCAGAATGAGTGTCTGAACTTAACCCTTACCTTAACCATCCAGAATGAGTGTCTAAACTTAACCCTTACCTTAACCATCCAGAATGAGTGTCTGAACTTAACCCTTACCTTAACCATCCAGAATGAGTGTCTGAACTTAAACCCTTACCTTAACCATCCAGAATGAGTGTCTGAACTTAACCCTTACCTTAACCATCCAGAATGAGTGTCTGAACTTAAACCCTTACCTTAACCATCCAGAATGAGTGTCTGAACTTAACCCTTACCTTAACCATCCAGAATGAGTGTCTGAACTTAACCCTTACCTTAACCATCCAGAATGAGTGTCTGAACTTAACCCTTACCTTAACCATCCAGAATGATTGTCTGAACTTAACCCTTACCTTAACCATCCAGAATGAGTGTCTAAACTTAACCCTTACCTTAACCATCCAGAATGAGTGTCTGAACTTAACCCTTACCTTAACCATCCAGAATGAGTGTCTAAACTTAACCCTTACCTTAACCATCCAGAATGAGTGTCTGAACTTAACCCTTACCTTAACCATCCAGAATGAGTGTCTAAACTTAACCCTTACCTTAACCATCCAGAATGAGTGTCTGAACTTAACCCTTACCTTAACCATCCAGAATGAGTGTCTGAACTTAACCCTTACCTTAACCATCCAGAATGAGTGTCTAAACTTAACCCTTACCTTAACCATCCAGAATGAGTGTCTGAACTTAACCCTTACCTTAACCATCCAGAATGAGTGTCTGAACTTAACCCTTACCTTAACCAACCAGAATGAGTGTCTGAACTTAAACCCTTACCTTAACCATCCAGAATGAGTGTCTGAACTTAACCCTTACCTTAACCATCCAGAATGAGTGTCTGAACTTAACCCTTACCTTAACCATCCAGAATGAGTGTCTGAACTTAACCCTTACCTTAACCATCCAGAATGAGTGTCTAAACTTAACCCTTACCTTAACCATCCAGAATGAGTGTCTGAACTTAACCCTTACCTTAACCATCCAGAATGAGTGTCTGAACTTAACCCTTACCTTAAACATCCAGAATGAGTGTCTAAACTTAACCCTTACCTTAACCATCCAGAATGAGTGTCTGAACTTAACCCTTACCTTAACCATCCAGAATGAGTGTCTGAACTTAACCCTTACCTTAACCATCCAGAATGAGTGTCTGAACTTAACCCTTACCTTAACCATCCAGAATGAGTGTCTGAACTTAACCCTTACCTTAACCATCCAGAATGAGTGTCTAAACTTAACCCTTACCTTAACCATCCAGAATGAGTGTCTGAACTTAACCCTTACCTTAACCATCCAGAATGAGTGTCTGAACTTAAACCCTTACCTTAACCATCCAGAATGAGTGTCTGAACTTAACCCTTACCTAACCATCCAGAATGAGTGTCTGAACTTAACCCTTACCTTAACCATCCAGAATGAGTGTCTGAACTTAACCCTTACCTTAACCATCCAGAATGAGTGTCTGAACTTAAACCCTTACCTTAACCATCCAGAATGAGTGTCTGAACTTAACCCTTACCTTAACCATCCAGAATGAGTGTCTGAACTTAACCCTTACCTTAACCATCCAGAATGAGTGTCTGAACTTAACCCTTACCTTAACCATCCAGAATGAGTGTCTGAACTTAACCCTTACCTTAACCATCCAGAATGAGTGTCTGAACTTAACCCTTACCTTAACCATCCAGAATGAGTGTCTAAACTTAACCCTTACCTTAACCATCCAGAATGAGTGTCTGAACTTAACCCTTACCTTAACCATCCAGAATGAGTGTCTGAACTTAACCCTTACCTTAAACATCCAGAATGAGTGTCTAACTTAACCCTTACCTTAACCATCCAGAATGAGTGTCTGAACTTAACCCTTACCTTAACCATCCAGAATGAGTGTCTGAACTTAACCCTTACCTTAACCATCCAGAATGAGTGTCTGAACTTAACCCTTACCTTAACCATCCAGAATGAGTGTCTGAACTTAACCCTTACCTTAACCATCCAGAATGAGTGTCTGAACTTAACCCTTACCTTAACCATCCAGAATGAGTGTCTAAACTTAACCCTTACCTTAACCATCCAGAATGAGTGTCTGAACTTAACCCTTACCTTAACCATCCAGAATGAGTGTCTGAACTTAAACCCTTACCTTAACCATCCAGAATGAGTGTCTGAACTTAACCCTTACCTTAACCATCCAGAATGAGTGTCTGAACTTAACCCTTACCTTAACCATCCAGAATGAGTGTCTGAACTTAACCCTTACCTTAACCATCCAGAATGAGTGTCTGAACTTAAACCCTTACCTTAACCATCCAGAATGAGTGTCTGAACTTAACCCTTACCTTAACCATCCAGAATGAGTGTCTGAACTTAACCCTTACCTTAACCATCCAGAATGAGTGTCTGAACTTAACCCTTAAATAAAACTTTTGAAATGGAGCGATACAGAACAGCAAGAGAACAAAAACAATGTTGAAACTTGGACATTTGACGTTTGGAGAAACTTGAACATTTGACGTTTGGAGAAACGTGGATGAAGATCTGATTCGATACTACTGAGATAAGTACGAGGCCGGTTCTCTCTCTCTCATCTCTCGCTCACTCTCTCTCTCTGTCTTTATCTCTGTCTTCCTCTCCCTCTCTCTGCCTCTTCCTCTCTCTCTCTCTCTCTCTCTCTCACTCACTCTTCCTCTCATCACTGCTGAGTCTGTCATGGTGTTGTGGGTGCAGGTTGTCATGGTGTTGTGGGTGCAGGTTGTCATGGTGTTGTGGGTGCAGGTTGTCATGGTGTTGTGGGTGCAGGTTGTCATGGTGTTGTGGGTACAGGTTGTCATGGTGTTGTGGGTGCAGGTTGTCATGGTGTTGTGGGTGGATGCTGTCATGGTGTTGTGGGTGGATGCTGTCATGGTGTTGTGGGTGCAGGTTGTCATGGTGTTGTGGGTGCAGGTTGTCATGGTGTTGTGGGTGCAGGTTGTCATGGTGTTGTGGGTGCAGGTTGTCATGGTGTTGTGGGTGCAGGTTGTCATGGTGCAGGTAATATATAGTTGCAGTGATTGCAGTGGATTGTGCGTCAAATGTCCATCCTTCTGATTCTCCGCTAACCAAAAGTAATAGGAATAACTGATTGAATTTATTAGGAAACATTTTCTCTCAGTCACAAAAGGTGCAATGTCACTGTTGTTCTCCACTAAAATGTTAAACCCACCTAGGTCTTCTAGTCATGGGCTTTGTTATTGTCCAGGTGTGTTGGATAGAGCTAGAGCCGCCCTATGGAGCCCAAGACCATGGTTGAAGAAGGCTTTACACCTTACATTTGCAGTGTCAAATCAACACTACCCCTAGCTCAGATAACATATGGTTCCACTCTACAGAGTGTATAAAGTACTGATTATAGTGTTACATTTTGCAGTGTCAAATCAACACTACCCCTAGCTCAGATAACATATGGTTCCACCCTACAGAGTGTATAAAGTACTGATTATAGTGTTACATTTTGAGTGTTACTGTAACACTCCATAGTGTACAAAATTAACATTGCATTACAGTTACCAGAGAGAGAGAGAGAGAGAGAGAGAGAGAGAGAGAGAGAGAGAGAGACAGAGAGAGAGAGACAGAGAGAGAGAGAGAGACGGACGGACGGCGCCTGGGGGAAAACAGTAATTTATTGTCCCTAATATTCTGTGGCAGCGGGATTGAAGTCATTTCAGCACAAACAAATTGGATCTCAGAGCCTCATTGCCGGTGACTCAAGTCAAGCCTAAAGCTACAGTATGCTACGGTAGAAGGGGTATGGTGCAGGTACATAGCTACAGTATGCTACGGTAGAAGGGGTATGGTGCAGGTACATAGCTACAGTATGCTACGGTAGAAGGGGTATGGTGCAGGTACATAGAAATATAATTAATAGAGAAGGGAAAAACCCAAAGCAGTTTGACTTGAAAGTGAATGTCGGTTCTATTCAGTCTATTTCTATGGTATAACAGCAGCAGCCCATGCTACACCACCCAGAGAGGGTCACAGCTGAATCCTCCAGTATGATTGGTGGGTACTTCACTAATGGGCAATCTGGGTGCCATGCTTCAAAAGGGGAGAGGAGAATGAGAGAAAAGAAGAAGAGAGAAGTGCGGCGTTTCTGATTGATGTGGTAGAAGTGCTGCCGGGTGCAGCCAACCATCCAGACGATCAGAGCCTGTTCTGTCGGAAGACGGCGGAAGCGTTGATACAGGGGAATGAGGAGCAGGATGGGGGCGACGGCTCATCACGTAGAATGAACCTCAGGAAGAGAGAGAGAGAGCGAGTCAGAGGACAGAGATGAGCTCAGTGGTTCAGAACTGTTAGGTTATTACACGCTCAGAGACGCCTCCCTTTGTTTCCTCTCTTTCTGTTTCTCTCTCTTTCTCTCTCTCTCTCTCCCTTGTGTCTTTCCTTTACTCTCCCTCTCTCGACCTCTCCCTCTCTCCCTCTCTCCACTCTCTCTCCCCCTTCTCTTCTCTCTCGCTCTCTCTCTCTCTCCATCACTCTGACTCCACTCTCCCTCCACTCTCCCTCCACTCTTTTCTATTGTCTGTTCTGTGGTCATCCCAAACAATGGATCCCATAGTTCCTGACTTACAGACTCTTTGATCTGGTTGACTACTTGTTCTACTGCGTTAATGGCAGCACTCACCTAAGGGACTGTAACATACACTGTTTTAAAAGGAGTGACGGCTGGATATATTGTCTCCTTCCATTCAGCCAGCGGGGTTCCCCATCCGTCGAGCGGACATGAAGAAAGAACTCTCAAGAGGCAAAAAAAGTTGGAGGGATTTGTTTCATGATTAACAAGACATGGTGTGAATGTGGTAACGTACAGGAAGTCCTTTCGTTCCCCTGATCTGGAATACCTCACAAGGAAATGCCGATTGAATTACCTCCCGAGACAATTTTCTTTGGTTATTGTCCCTGTCGTGTATATTCCTCCCCGAGCCAACACCGCGACAGTGGACGCTGGACTTTGTGCAAACTGGAAACAGCATATCCTGAGGCCACATTCATTGTAGTTTGGGGGACTGTAATAAAGGAAATCTGAGGAAAACGCTCCATGAAATTCTTTCAACACATTTTCTGTGCCACACGCGGGGAGAACAGACTAGACCACTGTTGCTCTCCCTTCTGGGATGGCTACAAGGCCTTCCCCCTCCCTGCCTTCGGCAAATCAGAACACACCTGCATCCTGCTCCTCCTCACCCATAGGCAGAAACTTAAGCAGGAAGCACCCTGGACGGTTGGTCTGACCAATCGGAATCTATACTTCAAGACTGGTTTGATCACGTGGAATGGGGAATGTTCCCGGGTCACCTCCTGAGAATAATATCAATGTATACACTGATTCGGTGACTGGGTTCATCAGGAAGTGCATAGAGGATGTTGTTCCTACTGTGACGAATACAACTTATCCCAACCACAAACTGTGGATAGATGGCAGCATTCACACAAAAATAAAAACGTGAAAAAAAAAACGCATTTAACCACGGCAAGGTGACTGGGAACATAGACATGGAAACACAGACCTTCGTAAGACAATCAAAGAAGCAAAACGACTGTACGGGAACAAAGTGGAGTCGCCATTCAGCGGCTCTAGACACTAGACACATGTGGCAAGAACTCCAGGAACTCACGGATTAAAAAGTTAAAGCCAGCCACCTCAACACCGATGTCTCGCTCACAGAGAAGCTAACCATCTTCTTCGCCCTCTTCGAAGAAAACAAGACAGAGTCACTGACATGGCCCCACCCCACTCACAAGGACTATGTGCTCCTGATCTCCGTGGCCGATGTGAGCTAGAAATTGAAGCGTGTTAACCCATGGCTTCTGGCCCAGACGGCATCACAAGTTGCGTCCTCAGAACATATGACAACAGTGGTAGGACTAATAGACCTGGTAGGTGTGGTAGGCCTGATTACCAACAATGATGGGAAACGTCAAGCCCCAACGTCAACAAAACAAAGGAGTTAATCGTGAACTACAGGAGACAGCAGAGAGAGCAGTGGAGAGGGTCAGAAGCTTCAAGTTCCTCTGCGTGCACATCACTGAGAACCTGAAATGGTCCACTTCACACCGACAGCGTGGTGAATATTGTGCAACAGCACCCCTTCAACCTCAGAAGGCTGAAGAAATGTGTCTTGGCCCATAAGACCCTCACAAACTTCTACAGATGCACCGTTGAGAGCATTCTGTCGGGCTGTATCACCGCCTGGTACGGCAACTGCACCTCCCGCAAATGCAGGGCTCTCTAGAGGGTGGTTCGGTCATCCCAAAAACTCATCGGAGGCACACTGCCTGCCCTTCAGGACAGCACACAGTGTCACAGGAAGGCCAAGAAGATCATCAAGGACCTCAGCCACCTGAGTCATGGCCTGTTCACCCTGTTACCATCTAGGTGGAAACAGTACAGGTGCATTAAAGCTGGGTCTGAGAGACTGTAAAACAGCTCCTTTCTCCAGTTCATCAGACTGTTGAACAGCCGGCACCCGCCCAGTACCCTACCCTGAACCTTAGACAATTTCACTAGCCAGCTACCACACTGCATCTTAGAGACTGTTGTCCTATTTATATAGAGTCATTGAACATTGGTCGCTTTAATAATGTTTACATAATGTTTTAGCCATATGGAATTACTTTATTTTAGTCATGGCTCAATATATAACTACTGCTGAACAGAACTTTTTCTTTCCATATACATCCCATACTGTCTATACCAAATCAAATCAAATCTTATTTTGTCACATACACATGGTTAGCAGATGTTAATGCGAGTGTAGCGAAATGCTTGTGCTTCTAGTTCCGACAATGCAGTAATAACCAACAAGTAATCTAGCTAACAATTCCAAAATGACTACCTTATAGACACACATGTAAGGGGATAAAGAATATGTACATAAAGATATATGAATGAGTGATGGTACAGAGGAGCATAGGCAAGATACAGTAGATGGTATTGAGTGCAGTATATACATATGAGATGAGTATGTAAACAAAGTGGCATAGTTAAAGTGGCTAGTGATACATGTATTACATAAGGATGCAGTAGATGATATAGAGTACAGTATATACGTATACATATGAGATGAATAATGTAGGGTATGTAAACATTATATTAGGTAGCATTGTTTAAAGTGGCTAGTGATATATTTACATCATTTCCCATCAATTCTCATTATTAAAGTGGCTGGAGTTGAGTCAGTGTGTTGGCAGCAGCCACTGGTTTTTATATTGCTGGTTCTGACATTGCAGGGCTCTCCAACCCTGTTCCTGGAGAACTACTGTCCTGTAGGTTTATACCAGGGCTCTCCAACCCTGTTCCTGGAGAGCTACTGTCCTGTAGGTTTATACCAGGGCTGTCCAACCCTGTTCCTGGAGAGCTAATTTCCTGTAGGTTTATACCAAGTCTCTCCAACCCTGTTCCTGGAGAGCTACTGTCCTGTAGATGTTCGCTCCAACCCCAGTTTAACTAACCTGATTCAGCTTATCAACCAATTAATTAAAATAATCAATTGCGCTAGATTGAGATTGGAGCGAAAACCTACAGGACGGTATCTGTACAGGAACAGGGTTGGAGAGCCCTGGTCTATACACACCATTCACATACATATAGGGTGCCTTGCGAAAGTATTCGGCCCCCTTGAACTTTGCGACCTTTTGCCACATTTCAGGCTTCAAACATCAAACATAAAGATATAAAACTGTATTTTTAAGTGAAGAATCAACAACAAGTGGGACACAATCATGAAGTGGATCGACATTTATTGGATATTTCAAACTTTTTTAACAAATCAAAAACTGAAAAATTGGGAGTGCAAAATTATTCAGCCCCTTTACTTTCAGTGCAGCAAACTCTCTCCAGAAGTTCAGTGAGGATCTATGAATGATCCAATGTTGACCTAAATGACTAATGATGATAAATACAATCCACCTGTGTGTAATCAAGTCTCCGTATAAATGCACCTGCACTGTGATAGTCTCAGAGGTCTGTTAAAAGCGCAGAGAGCATCATGAAGAACAAGGAACACACCAGGCAGGTCCGAGATACTGTTGTGAAGATGTTTAAAGCCAGATTTGGATACAAAAAGATTTCCCAAGCTTTAAACATCCCAAGGAGCACTGTGCAAGCGATAATATTGAAATGGAAGGAGTATCAGACCACTGCAAATCTACCAAGACCTGGCCGTCCCTCTAAACTTTCAGCTGATACAAGGAGAAGACTGATCAGAGATGCAGCCAAGAGGCCCATGATCACTCTGGATGAACTGCAGAGATCTACAGCTGAGGTGGGAGACTCTGTCCATAGGACAACAATCAGTCGTATATTGCACAAATCTGGCCTTTATGGAAGAGTGGCAAGAAGAAAGCCATTTCTTAAAGATATCCATAAAAAAGTGTTGTTTAAAGTTTGCCACAAGCCACCTGGGAGACACACCAAACATGTGGAAGAAGGTGCTCTGGTCAGATGAAACCAAAATTGAACTTTTTGGCAACAATGCAAAACATTATGTTTGGCGTAAAAGCAACACAGCTCATCCCCCTGAACACACCATCCCCACTGTCAAACATGGTGGTGGCAGCATCATGGTTTGGGCCTGCTTTTCTTCAGCAGGGACAGGGAAGATGGATAAAATTGATGGGAAGATGGATGGAGCCAAATACAGGACCATTCTGGAAGAAAACCTGATGGAGTCTGCAAAAGACCTGAGACTGGGACGGAGATTTGTCTTCCAACAAGACAATGATCCAAAACATAAAGCAAAATCTACAATGGAATGGTTCAAAAATAAACATATCCAGGTGTTAGAATGGCCAAGTCAAAGTCCAGACCTGAATCCAATCGAGAATCTGTAGAAAGAACTGAAAACTGCTGTTCACAAATGCACTCCATCCAACCTCACTGAGATCGAGCTGTTTTGCAAGGAGGAATGGGAAAAGAATTCAGTCTCTCGATGTGCAAAACTGATAGAGACATACCCCAAGCGACTTACAGCTGTAATCACAGCAAAAGGTGGCGCTACAAAGTATTAACTTAAGGGGGCTGAATAATTTAGCATGCCCAATTTTTCATTTTTTGATTTGTTAAAAAAAATTGAAATATCCAATAAATGTCGTTCCACTTCATGATTGTGTCCCACTTGTTGTTGATTCTTCACAAAAAAATACAGTTTTATATCTTTATGTTTGAAGCCTGAAATGTGGCAAAAGGTCACAAAGTTCAAGGGGGCCGAATACTTTCGCAAGGCACTGTATATACATTTACTGTATATTCTGGATTCTGATTTTGCAGGTTCTGACATTGATGGTTCTGATACTGCTGGTTCCGACATTGCTGGTTCTGGTATTGCTGGTTCTGGTATTGCTGGTTTTGATATTGCTGGTTTTGATATTGCTGGTTCTGATATTGCTAGTTCTGATATTGCTGGTTCTGACATTGCTGGTTCTAACATTGCTGCTTTTATAAAACTGGTTCTGACATTGCTGGTTCTGCCATTGCTGGTCTGATATTGCTGGTTTTTATATTGCTGGTTCTGACATTGCTGGTTCTGACATTGCTGGTTTTTATATTGCTGGTTCTGACATTGCTGGTTATGGTATAGCTGGTTTTGATTTTGCTGGTTTAAAAAAAATACTGGTTCTGATACTGCTGGTTTTGATATTGCTGGTTCTGATATTGCTAGTTCTGATATTGCTGGTTTTGATATTGCTAGTTCTGACATTTCTGGTTCTAATATTGCTGGTTTTGATATTGCTAGTTCTGATACTGCTGGTTTTGATATTGCTAGTTCTGACATTTCTGGTTCTAATATTGCTGGTTTGATATTGCTAGTTCTGATACTGCTGGTTTTGATATTGCTAGTTCTGATACTGCTGGTTCTGATATTGCTGGTTTTGATATCGCTAGTTCTGATACTGCTGGTTTTGATATTGCTAGTTCTGACATTTCTGGTTCTGATATTGCTGGTTTTGAAATTGCTAGTTCGGATACTGCTGGTTTTGATATTGATAGTTCTGATACTGCTGGTTTTGATATTGCTAGTTCCGATACTGCTGGTTCTAATATTGATAGTTCTGATACTACTGGTTTTGATATTGCTAGTTCTGATACTGCTGGTTCTGATATTGCTGGTTTTGATATTGCTAGTTCTGATACTGCTGGTTTTGATATTGCTAGTTCTGACATTTCTGGTTCTGATATTGCTAGTTCTGAAATTTCTGGTTCTGATATTGCTGGTTCTGATTGTGTTTGTTGTTACTGTATTGCTAGATATTGCTGCATTCCGCTGCACCTGCTATAAGATCTGCAAAACTGTTCCAATGACCAATAAATGTGGATTTGATTTGACACTGAAACACACACACACACTTTCCCTCTCTCACGACACACATGCAGCGAGGGAGGAATTTTTCACCACATCAGTACCCTGAGTGCAGAGCAGCAGGCGTCAGACCCTTCTTTCACAGATCAAACTGACAACGCCAGCAACACTTTGTGTCCGTGGCAAAAATGGTAGGACAATAACTTTATATATACAGTGCCTTGCGAAAGTATTCGTCCCCCTTGAACTTTGCGACCTTTTGCCACATTTCAGGCTTCAAACATAAAGATATAAAACTGTATTTTTTTGTGAAGAATCAACAACAAGTGGGACACAATCATGAAGTGGAACGACATTTATTGGATATTTCAAACTTTTTTAACAAATCAAAAACTGAACAATTGGGCGTGCAAAATTATTCAGCCCCTTTACTTTCAGTGCAGCAAAATCTCTCCAGAAGTTCAGTGAGGATCTCTGAATGATCCAATGTTGACCTAAATGACTAATGATGATAAATACAATCCACCTGTGTGTAATCAAGTCTCAAGACCTTTTTCAAGACCCAAAGATAATTAATAAAAAAATCCAAATAACTTCACAGATCTTCATTGTAAAGGGTTTAAACACTGTTTCCCATGCTTGTTTAATGAACCATAAACAATTAATGAACATGCACCTGTGGAACGGTCATTTAGACACTAACAGCTTACAGACGGTAGGCAATTAAGGTCACAGTTATGAAAACGTAGGACACTAAAGAGGCCTTTCTACTGACTCTGAAAAACACCAAGAGAAAGATGCCCAGGGTCCCTGCTCTTCTGTGTGAACGTGCCTTAGGTATGATGTAAGGAGGCATGAGGACTGCAGATGTGGCCAGGGCAATACATTGCAATGTCTGTACTGTGAGACGCCTAAGACAGCGCTACAGGGAGACAGGAAGGACAGCTGATCGTCCTCGCAGTGGCAGACCACATGTAACAACACGTGCACAGAATCGGTACATCCGTACATCACACCTGCGGGACAGGTACAGGATGGCAACAACAACTGCCCAAGTTACACTAGGAACGCACAATCCCGCCATCAATGCTCAGACTGTCCGCAATAGGCTGAGAGAGAATGGACTGAGGGCTTGTAGGCCTGTTGTAAGGGAGGTCTTCACCAGACATCACCGGTAACAACATTGCCTATGAACACAAACCCACTGTCGCTGGACCAGTGAGGACTGGTAAAAAGTGGTCTTCACTGACAAGTCGCAGTCTTGTCTCACCAGAGGTGATGGTCAGATTTGCGTTTATCGTTAAAGGCATTACACTGCCTGTACTCTGGAGCAGGATCGATTTGGAGATGGAGGGTCCGTCATGGTCTGGGTCAGTGTGTCCCAGCATCATCGGACGGAGCTTGTTGTCATTGTAGACAATCTCAACGCTGTGAGTTACAGGGAAGACATGCTCCTCCCTCATGTGGTACCCTTCCTGCAGGCTCATCCTGACATGACCCTCCAGCATGACAATGCCACTAAGCACAGAACGAACAGTATGGCTGATTTCCTGCAAGACAGGAATGTCAGTGTTCTGCCATGGCCAGTAAAGAGCCCGGATCTCAATCCCATTAAGCACGTTTGGGACCTGTTCGATCGGAGGGTGAGGGCTAGGGCCATTCCCCCCAGAAATGTCCTGGAACTTGCAGGTGCCTTGGTGGAAGAGTGGGGTAACATCTCACACCAAGAACTGGCAAATCTGGTGCAGTCCATGAGGAGGAGATGCACTGCAGTACTTAATGCAGCTGGTGGCCACACCAGATACTGACTGTTACTTTTGATTTTGACCCCCCCCCCTTTGTTCAGGAACACATTATTCCATTTCTGTTAGTCACATGGCTGTGGAACTTGTTCAGTTTATGTCTCAAATGTTGATTCTTGTTCATACAAATATTTTCACATGTAATGGTTACTGAAAATAAATGCAGTTGACAGTGAGAGGACATTTCATTTTTTTGCGGAGTTAAATT